>NC_048582.1:53841978-54079478 GCF_013265735.2 Oncorhynchus mykiss | reverse complement strand
CCTCCAGGGTTTCACACCGCCAGGGCCGTACACCTCCAGGGTCGCACACCTCCAGGGCCGTACACCTCCAGGGTCGCACACCGCCAGGGCCGTACACCTCCAGGGTCGCACACCGCCAGGGCCGTACACCTCCAGGGTCGCACACCGCCAGGGTCGCACACCGCCAGGGTCGCACACCGCCAGGGCCGTACACCTCCAGGGTCGCACACCTCCAGGGCCGTACACCTCCAGGGTCGCACACCGCCAGGGCCGTACACCTCCAGGGTCGCACACCTCCAGGGTCGCACACCACCAGGGTCGCACACCGCCAGGGTCGCACACCGCCAGGGCCGTACACCTCCAGGGTCGCACACCGCCAGGGTCGCACACCGCCAGGGCCGTACACCTCCAGGGTCGCACACCGCCAGGGCCGTACACCTCCAAGGTCGCACACCGCTAGGGCCGTACACCTCCAGGGCCGTACACCGCCAGGGCCGCACACCGCCAGGGTCGCACACCGCCAGGGTCGCACACCGCCAGGGCCGTACACCTCCAGGGTCGCACACCGCCAGGGCCGTACACCTCCAGGGTCGCACACCGCCAGGGTCGCACACCGCCAGGGTCGCACACCGCCAGGGCCGTACACCTCCAGGGTCGCACACCTCCAGGGTCGCACACCACCAGGGTCGCACACCGCCAGGGTCGCACACCGCCAGGGCCGTACACCTCCAGGGTCGCACACCGCCAGGGTCGCACACCGCCAGGGCCGTACACCTCCAGGGTCGCACACCGCCAGGGTCGCACACCTCCAGGGCCGTACACCTCCAGGGTCGCACACCGCCAGGGTCGCACACCGCCATGGTCGCACACCGCCAGCGCCGTACACCTCCAGGGCCGTACACCTCCAGGGTCGCACACCGCCAGGGTCGTACACCGCCAGGGCCGTACACCTCCAGGGTCGCACACCTCCAGGGTCGCACACCACCAGGGTCGCACACCGCCAGGGTCGCACACCGCCAGGGCCGTACACCTCCAGGGTCGCACACCGCCAGGGTCGCACACCGCCAGGGCCGTACACCTCCAGGGTCGCACACCGCCAGGGTCGCACACCTCCAGGGCCGTACACCTCCAGGGTCGCACACCGCCAGGGTCGCACACCGCCATGGTCGCACACCGCCAGCGCCGTACACCTCCAGGGCCGTACACCTCCAGGGTCGCACACCGCCAGGGTCGCACACCGCCAGGGCCGTACACCTCCAGGGTCGCACACCGCCAGGGTCGCACAGAGCCAGGGTTGCACAGAGCCAGGGTCGCACAGAGCCAGAGCCACACAAAGCCAGGGTCGCACAGAGCCAGAGCCACACAGAGCCAGGGCCACACAGAGCCAGGGCCACACAGAGCCAGGGCCACATAGAGTCAGGGCCACACAGAGCCAGAGCCACACAGAGCCAGAGCCACACAGAGCCAGAGCCACACAGAGCCAGGGCCACACAGAGCCAGAGCCACATAGAGCCAGGGCCACACAGAGCCAGGGCCACACAGAGCCAGGGTCACACAGAGCCAGAGCCACACAGAGCCAGGGCCACACAGAGCCAGGGTCACACAGAGCCAGAGCCACACAGAGCCAGAGGCACACAGAGCCAGGGTCACACAGAGCCAGAGCCACACAGAGCCAGAGCCACACAGAGCCAGAGCCACACAGAGCCAGAGCCACACAGAGCCAGGGTCACACAGCAAAATTTCGGTGATTTTTTGTTTTTTACTGATGATGGTTCAATTTGTCACCAAAGCACCTTATACCACCCACCACTGCGACCTGTAGGTTCTAGTCGGCTGGCCCTCGCTACATATTTGTCGCAGACCCACAGGCTCCAGGTCATCAATAAGTCTATGCTAGGTAAAGCTCCACCTTATCTCAGCTCATTGGTCACGATAACAACACCCACCCGTAGCACGCGCTCCAGCAGGTATATCTCACTGGTCACCATAACAACACCCACCCGTAGCACGCGCTCCAGCAGGTATATCTCACTGGTCACCATAACAACACCCACCCGTAGCACGCGCTCCAGCAGGTATATCTCACTGGTCACCATAACAACACCCACCAGTAGCACGTGCTCCAGCAGGTATATCTCACTGGTCATCCCCAAAGCCAACACCTCCTTTCGTCGCCTTTCCTTTCAGTTCTCTGCTGCCAATGACTGGAACGAATTGCAAAAATCTTATTTATACTTATTTATACTTATTTTCCACCATAATTTGCAAATAAATTCATAAAAAATCCTACAATGTGATTTTCTGGATTTTTTTTCTCATTTTGTCTGTCATTGTTGAAGTGTACCTATGATGACAATTACAGGCCTCTCTAATCTTTTTAAGTGGGAGAACTTGCACAATTGGTGGCTGACTAAATACTTGTTTGCCCCACTGTAGACTTTTTTTTTTCTATTGTGTTATTGACTGTATGTTTGTTTTATTCCATGTGTAACTCTGTGTTGTTGTTTGTGTCGCATTGCTTTGTTTTATCTTGGCCAGGTCGCAGTTGTAAATGAGAACTTGTTCTCAACTGGCCTACCTGGTTAAATAAAAGATGACGTTAAAAATATTTCAAAAAATAATCATAATTTGAATTCCATTTTGCGTGCGTCTATTTCCATGGGTACCGCCACTGTTTATGACACAAACTGTTAAAACCCCTCTTGTTGGTGGAGAGAATTTTGCAGGTTTAAAGATTATTTCCTGCAATTCTACACATCTTGCCATGGGCTGCAGAGCAAATATTCTTGCAATGCTATACATTTTGCCATGTCTAATGTGTATTCATGTGATATTTGAGTGACTAGAATATTACAACAATATCTATGGGCAAAAAAAAAGAGAAGAAAAAGAATGTTAGCTGACGTGGGCTTGTTGATCTGGACATTTCTGACAAGTTATAAATAGCTTTCTAAGGTATGCTATGACTAACATGATGAGGAACTGATGATGCACTGCCCAATTTCTAAATTGCACTTTGTGCATTCTACTATTACAACTTTCACGAGTAAGTTCAAAGCCAGACTGAGTTCCTTTAAAAAAATCAGTTTGGGAACAACTGGTTTAACGCAGAAAACGTGGTAATTAAATACAATGACCATAATCTATTGCGCGGCTACTTGTCCGGTCTATGTGTCCGGTCTACTTGTCCGGTCTATGTGTCCGGTCTACTTGTCCGGTCTATGTGGAGCAGACACGGAGAAGGAGAGAAGAGAGAGAAATGAGCGATGGAGAGGGATAGAGAGCAGTTGCTTCACAATATATCTCCACCCCGAAAATACATGGTCTAAGTGATTGATAGATGGTATTTAGCAGTTATAAAAGTATGCCTTATTTACATTGAAGAACTATTAAAATGGTGATTTTATCAGGCAGCATGGGTAGCAGAGATGAGATGTTGACTTGAAATGAAATATTAAAGTCACCAAATGAAACAAATGTAATATACACTAGAGGTCGACCAATTATGGTTTTTCAACGCCGATACCGATACCGATTAATCGGTCAATTTTTTTATTTTTGTAATAATGACAATTACAACAATACTGAATGAACACTTATTTTAACTTAATATAAAACATCAATTAAATCAATTTAGCCTCAAATAAATAATGAAACATGTTCAATTTGGTTTAAATAATGCAAAAACAAAGTGTTGGAGAAGAAAGTAAAAGTGCATTATGTGCCATGTAAGAAAGCTAATGTTTCAGTTCCTTGCTCAGAACATGAGAACATATGAAAGCTGGTGGTTCATTTTAACATGAGACTTCAATATTCCCAGGTAAGAAGTCTTAGGTTGTAGTTATTATAGGAATTATAGGACTATTTCCCTCTATACCATTTGTATTTCATATACCTTTGACTATTGGATGTTCTTATATGAACTTTAGTATTGCCAGTGTAACAGTATAGCTTCCGTCCCTCTCCTCGCTCTTACCTGGGCTCGAACCAGGAACACATCGACAACAGCCACCCTCGAAGCAGCGTTACCCATCGCTCCACAAAAGCCGCGGCCCTTGCAGAGCAAGGGGAACAACTACTCCAAGTCTCGGAGCGAGTGAAGTTTGAAACCTATTAGCGCGCACCCCGCTAACTAGCTAGCCATTTCACATCGGTTACACCAGCCTAATCTCGGGAGTTGATAGGCTTGAAGTCATAAACAGCTCAATGCTTGAAGCACAGGGAAGAGCTGCTGGCAAATGCACGAAAGTGCTGTTTGAATGAATGCTTAAGAGCCTGCTGGTGCCTAACACTGCTCAGTCAGACTGCTCTATCAAATCATAGACTTAGTTATAACATGATAACACACAGAAATACGAGCCTTAGGTCATTAATATGGTCGAATCCGGAAACTATCATCTCGAAAACAAAACGTTTATTCTTTCAGTGAAATACGGAACCGTTCCGTATTTTATCTAACGCGTGGCATCCATAAGTCTAAATATTCTTGTTACATTTCACAACCTTCAATGTTATGTCACAATTATGTAACATTTTGGCAAATTAGTTCACAACGAGCCAGGCTGCCCATACTGTTACATATACCCTGACTCTGCATGCAATTTCACTTGGTTAATTGTATTTTTTATTTTACCTTTATTTAACTAGGCAAGTCAGTTAAAAACAAATTCTTATTTTCAATGATGGCCTAGGAACAGTGGGTTAACTGCCTGTTCAGGGGCAGAATGACAGATTTGTACCTTGTCAGCTCGGGGATTCGAACTTGCAACCTTTCCGTTACTAGCCCAACGCTCCAACCACTAGGTTACTCTGCCGCTAACCTGGTTATATATAATATTGCCTTCTAACCTGGATTTCTTTTAGCTAAATATGCAGGTTTAAAAATATATACTTCTGTATATTGATTTTAGGAAAGGCATTGGTGTTTATGGTTAGGTACACGTTGGAACAACGACAGTCCTTTTTCATGAATGCGCACCGCAGCGATTTTATGCAACGCAGGACACGCTAGATAAACTAGTAATATCATCAACCATGTCTAGTTATAACTAGTGATTATGATTGATTGATTGTTTTTTATAAGATAAGTTTAATGATAGCTAGCAACTAACCTTGGCTTCTACTGCATTCGCGTAACAGGCAGTCTCCTCGTGGAGTGCAATGAGAGGCAGGTGGTTAGAGCGTTGGACTAGGTAACTGTAAGGTTGCAAGATTGAATCCCTGAGCTGACAAGGTAAAAATCTGTCATTCTGCCCCTGAACAAGACAGTTAACCCACCGTAGGCCGTCATTTAAAATAAGAATGTGTTAACTGACTTGCCTAGTTAAATAATGGTGTAAAAAAATATATATATATATTTTTAAATCGGCCAAATCGGCGTCCAAAAATACCGATTTCCGATTGTTATGAAAACTTGAAATCGGCCCTAATTAATCGGCCATTCCGATTAATCGGTCAACCTCTAATATACACATCAACTTGAATATTTTATTAAAGTAAAGTAATGTGACTAAATGATGGTTAATAAGTGATAAGCAGTAATGGTCAGTCACTACCACCATGGGACTGTTATTCATAGTTTATTCTGTGTTATTACAGCATTCAACCCACATAATGCATAGTGCATTTCATGAAAAAAATTATAATTCGAAACGGAAATTGAAAACCTTGATTATTTTTTTATAATCGAACCGAAAACTGAACTGACTTCAAAAAGCTCTAATCACTCAGCACTATGCAGCGCAGAAGAAGAAGAAAATACACACACACACACACACGCACGCACGCACGCACGCAAACACAAGCACGCACGCACGCAAACACAAGCACGCACGCACGCAACGCACACACACACACACACACACACACACACACACAAACATACACAGGGGGGTTGCAATCAATATAGGGGAATATCAAACCAGCCATAACAGGATAAAACATGGGGTTTTTGTCCGTGTCGTTTGCTGCCTGTTGTCTTTACCAGTGGGTGGATAGGCGATAAAGCTATAGAACACACACACACACACACACACATACACACACACACACTAAAGCTTTAGTGCCTGTTCAGCTGTTGATATGGTTGAGCTGGCTGCAGTGTCTGCCTTCAAACAAGGTTGTGTACGTAAGCAATAAATATAAGCTTAATGGCTGCACACACACACACACACACACACACACACACACACACACAAACACTGTCTATTTAGGTTTGGACTGAGTTAACAGTTAGCTGTGTAGATATGCTCAGCCTGTGTCTTAGTAGTGCATAACCTGTCTCTTGTCAATGTTTATATCATTTTAGAATGTGTTTGCAGAGAGAAGTTGAATATGTGTCAGGAATCCAGAGGTAGTTGGGTTTCTGTGCAAGCATGTGTTAGCAAGGGCAGAGAAAGAGTGTGTGTGTGTATGGCTCGTTTTGCATTTCAAACAGGGGCCTGTGATCTATGAGGTGTCGCAGTGCCACAGCACCAGGGGACGGAAGGCAGAGTGCATACCTTCCAAACACACAGACACACATTCGCAGCTTTGTAGGATGCTGCATGTGCGTGCACACACTCACCCACACACATATTTTGTGTGGAGCTGCCTGTACATTATTAATGAGCTTCACACGGAGTGTTCCCTCTCCCTCGGCGGGAGGTCCTCTCACTGACGCAGCACTCACAGCGCTCACAGATTGCAAAAATCGATGCCCACACACACGCGTCACACACACGCGTCTCACCTAGGATGGGCATTGGCGTGCCATTTAACCCCAATAATCTCTTCTCTAGTTGTAATGTGTGAAGGAGTTGTGTGGTTAGTATCATTTTCCAGTGTGGTTAGTATTATCTTCCAGTGTCGCTAGTATTCTCTTCCAGTGTGGTTATTGGGGTTAGTATTCTCTTCCAGTCTGGTTAGTATTCTCTTCCGGTGTGGTTAGTATTCTCTTCCAGTGTGGTTAGTATTCTCTTCCGGTGTGGTTAGTATTCTCTTCCAGTCTGGTTAGTATTCTCTTCCAGTGTGGTTAGTATTCTCTTCCAGTGTGGTTAGTATTCTCTTCCAGTGTGGTCAGTATTCTCTTCCAGTCTGGTTAGTATTCTCTTCCAGTCTGGTTAGTATTCTCTTCCAGTGTGGTTAGTATTCTCTTCCAGTGTGGTTAGTATTCTCTTCCAGTGTGGTCAGTATTCTCTTCCAGTCTGGTTAGTATTCTCTTCCAGTCTGGTTAGTATTCTCTTCCGGTGTGGTCAGTATTCTCTTCCAGTCTGGTTAGTATTCTCTTCCAGTCTGGTTAGTATTCTCTTCCAGTGTGGTTAGCTTCCGGTGTGGTTAGTATTCTCTTCCAGTGTGGTTAGTATTCTCTTCCGGTGTGGTTAGTTTTCTCTTCCAGTCTGGTTAGTATTCTCTTCCAGTGTGGTTAGTATTCTTTTCCAGTGTGGTTATTGGGGTTAGTATTCTCTTCCAGTGTGGTTAGTATTCTCTTCCAGTCTGGTTAGTATTCTCTTCCAGTGTGGTTAGTATTCTCTTCCAGTGTGGTTAGTATTCTCTTCCAGTGTGGTTAGTATTCTCTTCCAGTGTGGTCAGTATTCTCTTCCAGTCTGGTTAGTATTCTCTTCCAGTGTGGTTAGTATTCTCTTCCAGTGTGGTTATTATTCTCTTCCAGTCTGGTTAGTATTCTCTTCCATTGTGGTCAGTATACTCTTCCAGTCTGGTTAGTATTCTCTTCCAGTGTGGTTAATATTCTCTTCCAGTGTGCTTAGTATTCTCTTCCAGTGTGGTTAGCTTCCGGTGTGGTTAGTACTCTCTTCCAATGTGGTCAGTATTCTCTTCCAGTGTGGTTATTGGGGTTAGTATTCTCTTCTAGCGTGGTCAGTATTCCCTTCCAGTGTGGTTATTGGGGTTAGTATTCTCTTCTAGCGTGGTCAGTATTCTCTTCCATTGTGGTTATTATTCTCTTCCAGTGTGGTCAGTATTCTCTTCCAGTGTGGTCAGTATTCTCTTCTAGCATGGTTAGTATTGTTTTCCAGTGTGGTTAGTATTCTCTTCCAGTGTGGTTAGTATTCTCTTCCAGTGTGGTTAGTATTCTCTTCCAGTGTGGTTATTGTTCTCTTCCAGTGTCATTAATATTCTCTTCCAGTGTGGTTATAAACCTCTTCCAGTGTGGTTATAATCCTCTTCCAGTGTGGTTAGTATTCTCTTCCAGTGTCATTAATATTTTCTTCCAGTGTGGTTATAATCCTCTTCCATTGTGGTTAGTGTTCTCTTCCAGGTTGGTTAGTATTCTCTTCCAGTGTGGTTAGTGTTCTTTTCCAGTGTGGTTAGTGTTCTCTTCCAGTGTGGTTAGTATTCTCTTCCAGTGTGGTTAGTATTCTCTTCCAGTGTGGTTAGTGTTCTCTTCCAGTGTGGTTAGTGTTCTCTTCCAGGTTGGTTAGTATTCTCTTCCAGTGTGGTTAGTATTCTCTTCCAGTGTGGTTAGTGTTCTCTTCCAGTGTGGTTAATGTTCTCTTCCAGTGTGGTTAGTGTTCTCTTCCAGGTTGGTTAGTATTCTCTTCCAGTGTGGTTAGTGTTCTTTTCCAGTGTGGTTAGTTTTCATTTCCAGCGTCGCTAGTGTTCTCTTCCAGTGTGGTTAGTATTCCCTTCCTGTGTGGTTAGTATTGTCTTCCAATTTGGTTAGAATCCTCTTCCAGTGTGGTTAGTATTCTCTTCCGTTGTGGTTATTGAGGTTAGTATTCTCTTCCAGTGTCGCTAGTGTTCTCTTCCAGTGTGGTCAGTATTCTCTTCCAGTGTCGCTAGTATTCTCTTTCGGTGTGGTTATTGGGGTTAGTATTCTCTTCCGGTGTGTTCAGTATCCTCTTCCAGTGTGGTTAATATTCTCTTCCAGTGTGGTCGTTATTATCTTCCAGTGTTGTTAGTATTATCTTCCAATTTTGTTAATATTCTCTTCGGGTGTTGTCAGTATTATCTTTCTGTGTGGTTAGTATTCCGTTCCAGTGTGGTCAGTGTTCTCTTCCAGTGTGGTTAGTATCCTCTTCCAGTGTGGTTAGTATTCTCTTCCAGTATCATTAGTATTCTGTTTCAGTGTGGTTAGTATTGTCTTTCAGGTTGGTTAATATTCTCTTCCAGTGTGGTCGTTATTATCTTCCAGTGTTGTTAGTATTATCTTCCAATTTTGTTAATATTCTCTTCGGGTGTTGTCAGTATTATCTTTCTGTGTTTTTAGTGTTCTCTTCCAGCGTGGTTAGTGTTCTCTTCCAGTGTGGTTAGTGTTCTCTTCCAGCGTGGTTAGTGTTCTCTTCCAGTGTGGTTAGTGTTCTCTTCCAGGTTGGTTAGTATTCTCTTTCAGGTTGGTTAGTATTCTCTTCCAGTGTGGTTACTATTCTCTTCCAGGTTGGTTAGTATTCTCTTCCAGGTTGGTTAGTATTCTCTTCCAGTGTGGTCAATATTCTCTTTCAGTGTTGTCAGTATTATCTTCCAGTTTGGTCAATATTCCTTTCCGGTGTATTCAGTCTTCTCTTCCAGTGTGGTTATTTTCTCTTCCAGTGTGGTTAGTATTCTCTTCTGGTGTGTACAGTATTCTCTTCCAGTGTGGTTAGTATTCTCTTCCGGTGTGGTTAGTATTCTCTTCCATTGTGGTCAGTATTCTCTTCCAGTGTGGTTAGTATTCTCTTCCAGTGTGGTTAGTATTCTCTTCCAGTGTGGTTAGTATTCTCTTCCGTTGTGGTTATTATTCTCTTCCAGTGTGATTATTGGGGTTAGTATTCTCTTCCATTGTGGTTAGTATTCTCTTCCATTGTGGTTAGTATTCTCTTCCGGTGTGGTTAGTGTTGTCTTCCGGTGTGGTTAGTATTCTCTTCCGGTGTGGTTAGTGTTGTCTTCCGGTGTGGTTAGTGTTGTCTTCCGGTGTGGTTAGTGTTGTCTTCCAGTGTGATTATTGGGGTTAGTATTCTCTTCCATTGTGGTTAGTATTCTCTTCCGGTGTGGTTAGTGTTGTCTTCCGGTGTGGTTAGTATTCTCTTCCGGTGTGGTTAGTGTTGTCTTCCGGTGTGGTTAGTGTTGTCTTCCGGTGTGGTTAGTGTTGTCTTCCGGTGTGGTTAGTATTCTCTTCCGGTGTGGTTAGTGTTCTCTTCCGGTGTGGTTAGTGTTGTCTTCCGGTGTGGTTAGTATTCTCTTCCATTGTGGTTAGTATTCTCTTCCGGTGTGGTTAGTGTTGTCTTCCGGTGTGGTTAGTATTCTCTTTCAGGTTGGTTAGTATTCTCTTCCAGTGTGGTTACTATTCTCTTCCAGGTTGGTTAGTATTCTCTTCCAGGTTGGTTAGTATTCTCTTCCAGTGTGGTCAATATTCTCTTTCAGTGTTGTCAGTATTATCTTCCAGTTTGGTCAATATTCCTTTCCGGTGTATTCAGTCTTCTCTTCCAGTGTGGTTATTTTCTCTTCCAGTGTGGTTAGTATTCTCTTCTGGTGTGTACAGTATTCTCTTCCAGTGTGGTTAGTATTCTCTTCCGGTGTGGTTAGTATTCTCTTCCATTGTGGTCAGTATTCTCTTCCAGTGTGGTTAGTATTCTCTTCCAGTGTGGTTAGTATTCTCTTCCAGTGTGGTTAGTATTCTCTTCCGTTGTGGTTATTATTCTCTTCCAGTGTGGTTATTGGGGTTAGTATTCTCTTCCATTGTGGTTAGTATTCTCTTCCATTGTGGTTAGTATTCTCTTCCGGTGTGGTTAGTATTAACTCCCAGTTTTGTTAGTATTTTCTTCCAGTGTGGTTAGTATTCCCTTCCGGTGTGTTCAGTATCCTCTTCCAGTGTGGTAAGTAGTCTCTTCCAGTGTGGTTAATATTCTCTTCCATTTTGGTCAGTATTCTCTTCCAGTGGGGTTAGTATTCTCTTCCAGTGTGGTAAGTATTCTCTTCCAGTGTGGTTAATATTCTCTTCCAGTGTGGTCATTATTATCTTCCAGTGTTGTTAGTATTATCTTCCAATTTTGTTAATATTCTCTTCGGGTGTGGTCAGTATTATCTTTCAGTGTGGTTAGTATCTGTTCTATTGTGGTCAGTATTCTCTTTCAGTGTTGTTAGTATTGTCATTCAGTGTAGTTAGTCTCCTCTTCCAGTGTGGTCAGTATTCTCTTCCAGTGGGGTTAAAATTATCTTCCAGTGTGGTCGTTATTATCTTCCAGTGCTGTTAGTATTATCTTCCAATTTTGTTAAATTTCTCTTCGAGTGTGGTCAGTATTATCTTTCTGTGTGGTTAGGATTCCATTCCAGTGTGGTCAGTGTTCTCTTCCAGTGTGGTTTGTATCCTCTTCTGGTGTGTTTAGTATTCTTTTCCAGTGTGATTAGAATTCTCTTCCAGTGTGGTTAGTTTTCTTTTCCAGTGGGGTTAGTGTTCTCATCCAGTGTGGTTAGTATCCTCTTCCATTGTGGTTAGTATTTTCTTCCAGTATGATTAGTATTCTGTTCCAGTGTGGTTAGTATTCTCTTCCAGTGTCATTAATATTCTCTTCCAGTGTGGTTAGTATTCTCTTCTGGTGTGTACAGTATTGTCTTCCGGTGAGGTTAGTATTCTCTTCCAGTGTGGTCAGTATTCTCTTCCAGTGTGGTCAGTATTCTCTTCCAGTGTGGTTAGTGTTCTCTTCCAGTGTGGTTAGTATTCTCTTCCAGTGTGGTTAGTATTCTCTTCCAGTGTGGTTAGTGTTCTCTTCCAGTGTGGTTAGTGTTCTCTTCCAGGTTGGTTAGTATTCTCTTCCAGTGTGGTTAGTATTCTCTTCCAGTGTGGTTAGTGTTCTCTTCCAGTGTGGTTAATGTTCTCTTCCAGTGTGGTTAGTGTTCTCTTCCAGGTTGGTTAGTATTCTCTTCCAGTGTGGTTAGTGTTCTTTTCCAGTGTGGTTAGTTTTCATTTCCAGCGTCGCTAGTGTTCTCTTCCAGTGTGGTTAGTATTCCCTTCCTGTGTGGTTAGTATTGTCTTCCAATTTGGTTAGAATCCTCTTCCAGTGTGGTTAGTATTCTCTTCCGTTGTGGTTATTGAGGTTAGTATTCTCTTCCAGTGTCGCTAGTGTTCTCTTCCAGTGTGGTCAGTATTCTCTTCCAGTGTTGCTAGTATTCTCTTTCGGTGTGGTTATTGGGGTTAGTATTCTCTTCCGGTGTGTTCAGTATCCTCTTCCAGTGTGGTTAATATTCTCTTCCAGTGTGGTCGTTATTATCTTCCAGTGTTGTTAGTATTATCTTCCAATTTAGTTAATATTCTCTTCGGGTGTTGTCAGTATTATCTTTCTGTGTGGTTAGTATTCCGTTCCAGTGTGGTCAGTGTTCTCTTCCAGTGTGGTTAGTATCCTCTTCCAGTGTGGTTAGTATTTTCTTCCAGTATCATTAGTATTCTGTTTCAGTGTGGTTAGTATTGTCTTCCAGTGTGGTTAGTGTTCTCTTCCAGCGTGGTTAGTGTTCTCTTCCAGTGTGGTTAGTGTTCTCTTCCAGCGTGGTTAATATTCTCTTCCAGTGTGGTCATTATTATCTTCCAGTGTTGTTAGTATTATCTTCCAATTTTGTTAATATTCTCTTCGGGTGTGGTCAGTATTATCTTTCAGTGTGGTTAGTATCTGTTCTATTGTGGTCAGTATTCTCTTTCAGTGTTGTTAGTATTGTCATTCAGTGTAGTTAGTCTCCTCTTCCAGTGTGGTCAGTATTCTCTTCCAGTGGGGTTAATATTCTCTTCCAGTGTGGTCGTTATTATCTTCCAGTGCTGTTAGTATTATCTTCCAATTTTGTTAAATTTCTCTTCGAGTGTGGTCAGTATTATCTTTCTGTGTGGTTAGGATTCCATTCCAGTGTGGTCAGTGTTCTCTTCCAGTGTGGTTTGTATCCTCTTCTGGTGTGTTTAGTATTCTTTTCCAGTGTGATTAGAATTCTCTTCCAGTGTGGTTAGTTTTCTTTTCCAGTGGGGTTAGTGTTCTCATCCAGTGTGGTTAGTATCCTCTTCCATTGTGGTTAGTATTTTCTTCCAGTATCATTAGTATTCTCTTCCAGTGTGGTTAGTGTTCTCTTCCAGGTTGGTTAGTATTCTCTTTCAGGTTGGTTAGTATTCTCTTCCAGTGTGGTTACTATTCTCTTCCAGGTTGGTTAGTATTCTCTTCCAGGTTGGTTAGTATTCTCTTCCAGTGTGGTCAATATTCTCTTTCAGTGTTGTCAGTATTATCTTCCAGTTTGGTCAATATTCCTTTCCGGTGTATTCAGTCTTCTCTTCCAGTGTGGTTACTTTTCTCTTCCAGTGTGGTTAGTATTCTCTTCTGGTGTGTACAGTATTCTCTTCCAGTGTGGTTAGTATTCTCTTCCGGTGTGGTTAGTATTCTCTTCCATTGTGGTCAGTATTCTATTCCAGTGTGGTTAGTATTCTCTTCCAGTGTGGTTAGTATTCTCTTCCAGTGTGGTTAGTATTCTCTTCCGTTGTGGTTATTATTATCTTCCAGTGTGGTTATTGGGGTTAGTATTCTCTTCCATTGTGGTTAGTATTCTCTTCCATTGTGGTTAGTATTCTCTTCCGGTGTGGTTAGTGTTGTCTTCCGGTGTGGTTAGTATTAACTCCCAGTTTTGTTAGTATTTTCTTCCAGTGTGGTTAGTATTCCCTTCCGGTGTGTTCAGTATCCTCTTCCAGTGTGGTAAGTATTCTCTTCCAGTGTGGTTAGTATTCTCTTCCGTTGTGGTTATTATTATCTTCCAGTGTGGTTATTGGGGTTAGTATTCTCTTCCATTGTGGTTAGTATTCTCTTCCATTGTGGTTAGTATTCTCTTCCGGTGTGGTTAGTGTTGTCTTCCGGTGTGGTTAGTATTAACTCCCAGTTTTGTTAGTATTTTCTTCCAGTGTGGTTAGTATTCCCTTCCGGTGTGTTCAGTATCCTCTTCCAGTGTGGTAAGTAGTCTCTTCCAGTGTGGTTAATATTCTCTTCCATTTTGGTCAGTATTCTCTTCCAGTGGGGTTAGTATTCTCTTCCAGTGTGGTAAGTATTGTCTTCCAGTGTGGTTAATATTCTCTTTCAGTGTGGTCATTAATATCTTCCAGTGTTGTTAGTATTATCTTCCAATTTTGTTAATATTCTCTTCGGGTGTGGTCAGTATTATCTTTCAGTGTGGTTAGTATCTGTTCTATTGTGGTCAGTATTCTCTTTCAGTGTTGTTAGTATTGTCATTCAGTGTAGTTAGTCTCCTCTTCCAGTGTGGTCAGTATTCTCTTCCAGTGGGGTTAATATTCTCTTCCAGTGTGGTCGTTATTATCTTCCAGTGCTGTTAGTATTATCTTCCAATTTTGTTAAATTTCTCTTCGAGTGTGGTCAGTATTATCTTTCTGTGTGGTTAGGATTCCATTCCAGTGTGGTCAGTGTTCTCTTCCAGTGTGGTTTGTATCCTCTTCTGGTGTGTTTAGTATTCTTTTCCAGTGTGATTAGAATTCTCTTCCAGTGTGGTTAGTTTTCTTTTCCAGTGGGGTTAGTGTTCTCATCCAGTGTGGTTAGTATCCTCTTCCATTGTGGTTAGTATTTTCTTCCAGTATGATTAGTATTCTGTTCCAGTGTGGTTAGTATTCTCTTCCAGTGTCATTAATATTCTCTTCCAGTGTGGTTAGTATTCTCTTCTGGTGTGTACAGTATTGTCTTCCGGTGAGGTTAGTATTCTCTTCCAGTGTGGTCAGTATTCTCTTCCAGTGTGGTCAGTATTCTCTTCCAGTGTGGTTAGTGTTCTCTTCCAGTGTGGTTAGTATTCTCTTCCAGTGTGGTTAGTATTCTCTTCCAGTGTGGTTAGTGTTCTCTTCCAGTGTGGTTAGTGTTCTCTTCCAGGTTGGTTAGTATTCTCTTCCAGTGTGGTTAGTATTCTCTTCCAGTGTGGTTAGTGTTCTCTTCCAGTGTGGTTAATGTTCTCTTCCAGTGTGGTTAGTGTTCTCTTCCAGGTTGGTTAGTATTCTCTTCCAGTGTGGTTAGTGTTCTTTTCCAGTGTGGTTAGTTTTCATTTCCAGCGTCGCTAGTGTTCTCTTCCAGTGTGGTTAGTATTCCCTTCCTGTGTGGTTAGTATTGTCTTCCAATTTGGTTAGAATCCTCTTCCAGTGTGGTTAGTATTCTCTTCCGTTGTGGTTATTGAGGTTAGTATTCTCTTCCAGTGTCGCTAGTGTTCTCTTCCAGTGTGGTCAGTATTCTCTTCCAGTGTTGCTAGTATTCTCTTTCGGTGTGGTTATTGGGGTTAGTATTCTCTTCCGGTGTGTTCAGTATCCTCTTCCAGTGTGGTTAATATTCTCTTCCAGTGTGGTCGTTATTATCTTCCAGTGTTGTTAGTATTATCTTCCAATTTAGTTAATATTCTCTTCGGGTGTTGTCAGTATTATCTTTCTGTGTGGTTAGTATTCCGTTCCAGTGTGGTCAGTGTTCTCTTCCAGTGTGGTTAGTATCCTCTTCCAGTGTGGTTAGTATTTTCTTCCAGTATCATTAGTATTCTGTTTCAGTGTGGTTAGTATTGTCTTCCAGTGTGGTTAGTGTTCTCTTCCAGCGTGGTTAGTGTTCTCTTCCAGTGTGGTTAGTGTTCTCTTCCAGCGTGGTTAATATTCTCTTCCAGTGTGGTCATTATTATCTTCCAGTGTTGTTAGTATTATCTTCCAATTTTGTTAATATTCTCTTCGGGTGTGGTCAGTATTATCTTTCAGTGTGGTTAGTATCTGTTCTATTGTGGTCAGTATTCTCTTTCAGTGTTGTTAGTATTGTCATTCAGTGTAGTTAGTCTCCTCTTCCAGTGTGGTCAGTATTCTCTTCCAGTGGGGTTAATATTCTCTTCCAGTGTGGTCGTTATTATCTTCCAGTGCTGTTAGTATTATCTTCCAATTTTGTTAAATTTCTCTTCGAGTGTGGTCAGTATTATCTTTCTGTGTGGTTAGGATTCCATTCCAGTGTGGTCAGTGTTCTCTTCCAGTGTGGTTTGTATCCTCTTCTGGTGTGTTTAGTATTCTTTTCCAGTGTGATTAGAATTCTCTTCCAGTGTGGTTAGTTTTCTTTTCCAGTGGGGTTAGTGTTCTCATCCAGTGTGGTTAGTATCCTCTTCCAGTGTGGTCAATATTCTCTTTCAGTGTTGTCAGTATTATCTTCCAGTTTGGTCAATATTCCTTTCCGGTGTATTCAGTCTTCTCTTCCAGTGTGGTTACTTTTCTCTTCCAGTGTGGTTAGTATTCTCTTCTGGTGTGTACAGTATTCTCTTCCAGTGTGGTTAGTATTCTCTTCCGGTGTGGTTAGTATTCTCTTCCATTGTGGTCAGTATTCTATTCCAGTGTGGTTAGTATTCTCTTCCAGTGTGGTTAGTATTCTCTTCCAGTGTGGTTAGTATTCTCTTCCGTTGTGGTTATTATTATCTTCCAGTGTGGTTATTGGGGTTAGTATTCTCTTCCATTGTGGTTAGTATTCTCTTCCATTGTGGTTAGTATTCTCTTCCGGTGTGGTTAGTGTTGTCTTCCGGTGTGGTTAGTATTAACTCCCAGTTTTGTTAGTATTTTCTTCCAGTGTGGTTAGTATTCCCTTCCGGTGTGTTCAGTATCCTCTTCCAGTGTGGTAAGTATTCTCTTCCAGTGTGGTTAGTATTCTCTTCCGTTGTGGTTATTATTATCTTCCAGTGTGGTTATTGGGGTTAGTATTCTCTTCCATTGTGGTTAGTATTCTCTTCCATTGTGGTTAGTATTCTCTTCCGGTGTGGTTAGTGTTGTCTTCCGGTGTGGTTAGTATTAACTCCCAGTTTTGTTAGTATTTTCTTCCAGTGTGGTTAGTATTCCCTTCCGGTGTGTTCAGTATCCTCTTCCAGTGTGGTAAGTAGTCTCTTCCAGTGTGGTTAATATTCTCTTCCATTTTGGTCAGTATTCTCTTCCAGTGGGGTTAGTATTCTCTTCCAGTGTGGTAAGTATTGTCTTCCAGTGTGGTTAATATTCTCTTTCAGTGTGGTCATTAATATCTTCCAGTGTTGTTAGTATTATCTTCCAATTTTGTTAATATTCTCTTCGGGTGTGGTCAGTATTATCTTTCAGTGTGGTTAGTATCTGTTCTATTGTGGTCAGTATTCTCTTTCAGTGTTGTTAGTATTGTCATTCAGTGTAGTTAGTCTCCTCTTCCAGTGTGGTCAGTATTCTCTTCCAGTGGGGTTAATATTCTCTTCCAGTGTGGTCGTTATTATCTTCCAGTGCTGTTAGTATTATCTTCCAATTTTGTTAAATTTCTCTTCGAGTGTGGTCAGTATTATCTTTCTGTGTGGTTAGGATTCCATTCCAGTGTGGTCAGTGTTCTCTTCCAGTGTGGTTTGTATCCTCTTCTGGTGTGTTTAGTATTCTTTTCCAGTGTGATTAGAATTCTCTTCCAGTGTGGTTAGTTTTCTTTTCCAGTGGGGTTAGTGTTCTCATCCAGTGTGGTTAGTATCCTCTTCCATTGTGGTTAGTATTTTCTTCCAGTATGATTAGTATTCTGTTCCAGTGTGGTTAGTATTCTCTTCCAGTGTCATTAATATTCTCTTCCAGTGTGGTTAGTATTCTCTTCTGGTGTGTACAGTATTGTCTTCCGGTGAGGTTAGTATTCTCTTCCAGTGTGGTCAGTATTCTCTTCCAGTGTGGTCAGTATTCTCTTCCAGTGTGGTTAGTGTTCTCTTCCAGTGTGGTTAGTATTCTCTTCCAGTGTGGTTAGTATTCTCTTCCAGTGTGGTTAGTGTTCTCTTCCAGTGTGGTTAGTGTTCTCTTCCAGGTTGGTTAGTATTCTCTTCCAGTGTGGTTAGTATTCTCTTCCAGTGTGGTTAGTGTTCTCTTCCAGTGTGGTTAATGTTCTCTTCCAGTGTGGTTAGTGTTCTCTTCCAGGTTGGTTAGTATTCTCTTCCAGTGTGGTTAGTGTTCTTTTCCAGTGTGGTTAGTTTTCATTTCCAGCGTCGCTAGTGTTCTCTTCCAGTGTGGTTAGTATTCCCTTCCTGTGTGGTTAGTATTGTCTTCCAATTTGGTTAGAATCCTCTTCCAGTGTGGTTAGTATTCTCTTCCGTTGTGGTTATTGAGGTTAGTATTCTCTTCCAGTGTCGCTAGTGTTCTCTTCCAGTGTGGTCAGTATTCTCTTCCAGTGTTGCTAGTATTCTCTTTCGGTGTGGTTATTGGGGTTAGTATTCTCTTCCGGTGTGTTCAGTATCCTCTTCCAGTGTGGTTAATATTCTCTTCCAGTGTGGTCGTTATTATCTTCCAGTGTTGTTAGTATTATCTTCCAATTTAGTTAATATTCTCTTCGGGTGTTGTCAGTATTATCTTTCTGTGTGGTTAGTATTCCGTTCCAGTGTGGTCAGTGTTCTCTTCCAGTGTGGTTAGTATCCTCTTCCAGTGTGGTTAGTATTTTCTTCCAGTATCATTAGTATTCTGTTTCAGTGTGGTTAGTATTGTCTTCCAGTGTGGTTAGTGTTCTCTTCCAGCGTGGTTAGTGTTCTCTTCCAGTGTGGTTAGTGTTCTCTTCCAGCGTGGTTAATATTCTCTTCCAGTGTGGTCATTATTATCTTCCAGTGTTGTTAGTATTATCTTCCAATTTTGTTAATATTCTCTTCGGGTGTGGTCAGTATTATCTTTCAGTGTGGTTAGTATCTGTTCTATTGTGGTCAGTATTCTCTTTCAGTGTTGTTAGTATTGTCATTCAGTGTAGTTAGTCTCCTCTTCCAGTGTGGTCAGTATTCTCTTCCAGTGGGGTTAATATTCTCTTCCAGTGTGGTCGTTATTATCTTCCAGTGCTGTTAGTATTATCTTCCAATTTTGTTAAATTTCTCTTCGAGTGTGGTCAGTATTATCTTTCTGTGTGGTTAGGATTCCATTCCAGTGTGGTCAGTGTTCTCTTCCAGTGTGGTTTGTATCCTCTTCTGGTGTGTTTAGTATTCTTTTCCAGTGTGATTAGAATTCTCTTCCAGTGTGGTTAGTTTTCTTTTCCAGTGGGGTTAGTGTTCTCATCCAGTGTGGTTAGTATCCTCTTCCATTGTGGTTAGTATTTTCTTCCAGTATCATTAGTATTCTCTTCCAGTGTGGTTAGTGTTCTCTTCCAGGTTGGTTAGTATTCTCTTTCAGGTTGGTTAGTATTCTCTTCCAGTGTGGTTACTATTCTCTTCCAGGTTGGTTAGTATTCTCTTCCAGGTTGGTTAGTATTCTCTTCCAGTGTGGTCAATATTCTCTTTCAGTGTTGTCAGTATTATCTTCCAGTTTGGTCAATATTCCTTTCCGGTGTATTCAGTCTTCTCTTCCAGTGTGGTTACTTTTCTCTTCCAGTGTGGTTAGTATTCTCTTCTGGTGTGTACAGTATTCTCTTCCAGTGTGGTTAGTATTCTCTTCCGGTGTGGTTAGTATTCTCTTCCATTGTGGTCAGTATTCTATTCCAGTGTGGTTAGTATTCTCTTCCAGTGTGGTTAGTATTCTCTTCCAGTGTGGTTAGTATTCTCTTCCGTTGTGGTTATTATTATCTTCCAGTGTGGTTATTGGGGTTAGTATTCTCTTCCATTGTGGTTAGTATTCTCTTCCATTGTGGTTAGTATTCTCTTCCGGTGTGGTTAGTGTTGTCTTCCGGTGTGGTTAGTATTAACTCCCAGTTTTGTTAGTATTTTCTTCCAGTGTGGTTAGTATTCCCTTCCGGTGTGTTCAGTATCCTCTTCCAGTGTGGTAAGTATTCTCTTCCAGTGTGGTTAGTATTCTCTTCCGTTGTGGTTATTATTATCTTCCAGTGTGGTTATTGGGGTTAGTATTCTCTTCCATTGTGGTTAGTATTCTCTTCCATTGTGGTTAGTATTCTCTTCCGGTGTGGTTAGTGTTGTCTTCCGGTGTGGTTAGTATTCTCTTCCATTGTGGTTAGTATTCTCTTCCGGTGTGGTTAGTGTTGTCTTCCGGTGTGTTCAGTATCCTCTTCCAGTGTGGTTAGTATTCTCTTCCAGTGTGGTTAGTATTCTCTTCCGTTGTGGTTATTATTATCTTCCAGTGTGGTTATTGGGGTTAGTATTCTCTTCCATTGTGGTTAGTATTCTCTTCCATTGTGGTTAGTATTCTCTTCCGGTGTGGTTAGTGTTGTCTTCCGGTGTGGTTAGTATTAACTCCCAGTTTTGTTAGTATTTTCTTCCAGTGTGGTTAGTATTCCCTTCCGGTGTGTTCAGTATCCTCTTCCAGTGTGGTAAGTAGTCTCTTCCAGTGTGGTTAATATTCTCTTCCATTTTGGTCAGTATTCTCTTCCAGTGGGGTTAGTATTCTCTTCCAGTGTGGTAAGTATTGTCTTCCAGTGTGGTTAATATTCTCTTTCAGTGTGGTCATTAATATCTTCCAGTGTTGTTAGTATTATCTTCCAATTTTGTTAATATTCTCTTCGGGTGTGGTCAGTATTATCTTTCAGTGTGGTTAGTATCTGTTCTATTGTGGTCAGTATTCTCTTTCAGTGTTGTTAGTATTGTCATTCAGTGTAGTTAGTCTCCTCTTCCAGTGTGGTCAGTATTCTCTTCCAGTGGGGTTAATATTCTCTTCCAGTGTGGTCGTTATTATCTTCCAGTGCTGTTAGTATTATCTTCCAATTTTGTTAAATTTCTCTTCGAGTGTGGTCAGTATTATCTTTCTGTGTGGTTAGGATTCCATTCCAGTGTGGTCAGTGTTCTCTTCCAGTGTGGTTTGTATCCTCTTCTGGTGTGTTTAGTATTATTTTCCAGTGTGATTAGAATTCTCTTCCAGTGTGGTTAGTTTTCTTTTCCAGTGGGGTTAGTGTTCTCATCCAGTGTGGTTAGTATCCTCTTCCATTGTGGTTAGTATTTTCTTCCAGTATCATTAGTATTCTGTTCCAGTGTGGTTAGTATTCTCTTCCAGTGTCATTAATATTCTCTTCCAGTGTGGTTAGTATTCTCTTCTGGTGTGTACAGTATTGTCTTCCGGTGAGGTTAGTATTCTCTTCCAGTGTGGTCAGTATTCTCTTCCAGTGTGGTCAGTATTCTCTTCCAGTGTGGTTATTGGGGTTAGTATTCTCTTCCAGTGTTGTTAGTATTCTCTTCCAGTGTGGTCAGTATTCTCTTCCAGTGTGGTTATTGGGGTTAGTATTCTCTTCCAGTGTGGTTAGTATTCTCTTCCAGTGTGGTTAGTATTCTCTTCCAGTGTGGTTATTGGGGTCAGTATTCGCTTCCAGTGTGGTTAGTATTCTCTTCCAGTGTGGTTAGTATTCTCTTCCAGTGTGGTTAGTATTCTCTTCCAGTGTGGTTAGTATTCTCTTCCAGTGTGGTTAGTATTCTCTTCCAGTGTGGTTAGTATTCTCTTCCAGTGTGGTTATTGGGGTTAGTATTATCTTCCAGTGTGGGTAGTATGCTCTTCCAGTGTGGTTAGTATTCTCTTCCAGTGTGGTCAGTATTCTCTTCCAGTGTGGTTAGTATTCTCTTCCAGTGTGGTTAGTATTCTCTTCCAGTGTGGTTAGTATTCTCTTCCAGTGTGGTTAGTATTATCTTCCAGTGTGGTTAGTATTCTCTTCCAGTGTGGTTATTGGGGTTAGTATTCTCTTCCAGTGTGGGTAGTATGCTCTTCCATTGTGGTTATTATTTTTAGAAACTTGTGTTTTCTATCCAAATCTACTAATAATATGCATATCTTATTTTCTTGGCATGAGTAGCAGGAAGTTGAAATTGGGCACGCTGCCCCCTATACCTTAAAAAGTTAACAGCTTCTACCCCCAAGCCTAGGGTGGCAGGGTAGCCTACTGGTTAGAGCGTTGGACTAGTAACCGGAAGGTTGCAAGTTTAAACCCCTGAACAGGCATTCTGCTCCTTAACAGGCAGTTAACCCACTGTTCCTAGGCCATCATTGAAATTAAGAATTTGTTCTTAAGTGACTTGTCTAGTTAAATAAAGGTAAAATAACAATGCTGAACAATTAATCAAATGGCCATCCAGACTATTTACATTGACACCCCCCCACCCCCTTTGTTTCTAAACTGCTGCTTCTCGCTGTTTATTATCTATGCATAGTCACTTTACCCCTACCTACATGTATAAATTACCTCCACTAACCTGTACCCCCGCACGTTACCAGTACCCCCTGTATACTGTTATTTTATTGTGTTACTTTAAAAAAAAAAAAAAAAAACTTTAGTTTATTTAGTAAATATTTTCTTAACTCTATTTCTTGAACTGCATTGTTGGTTAAGGGCTTGTTGTAAGGTCTATCTATAGCTGTTGTATTCGGCGCATGTGACAAATACAATTTGATTTGATTTGTATGTGCTTGTGTGTGTGTGTTGAGTTTCTAATGTGTGTGTGTGTGTGTGTGTGTGTGTGTGTGTGTGTGTGTGTGTGTGTGTGTTGGCGAGCCTAATGTGTGTTCTTCTTGTTCCCCAGGTTCCCGCTGCCATCCAGGAGGCTCGCTCTCAGAGGGAAATGATTCCGCATGAAGTTGACGGACGGCTCTCTTCCTCTCTCCACGGAAACGGCAGGTGTGACTCTCGCTGCTCCCACGACAACAGCAGGTGTGCCCCTCTCTGCTTCTCGCTGAGCCAGAGCCAGGCGTCCGACAGACGCTGAGCTACAGGACAGGACAGACCCCCTCCGTCCCTCTCTACTCCCTCCACCCTACCCCCTCTAACTTACCCCCTACCCCCTCTAACTTACCCCCTCCAACCTTCCAGTCCTCTGACCCCAGCCACCCACACAACCAGCAGGAGGGCCTATTCTGTCAACGAGGAAAGGCCAAGAGAGAGAGTGAGGGAGACAGCCAAAGACAGGAGTGAAATAGAGAGTGAACGAGGGAGAGACCGAGATAGGAACAGAAAGAGAGTTCTAAAGTGATAGTGTGAGAGAGACGAGCCAAGGCTAGTGTATGTAACAGGAAGTTGATAGAGAAAAGATAACAGTATGAAGTCCAACCAGGAGCGCAGCAACGAGTGTCTGCCCCCCAAGAAGAGAGATTTCCCAGCTAGCACTGTGGACGAGAGGCCCCTGGTGATGGCGCCTGCTAGTGAGAGCCAGCGCGGAGAGAACCTGGCATGGCTGGCCAGCGTAGCCAGCGGGCACAACAGCGGGCACAATAGAGACAGTGGCGGAGGTGGCCTCGATGGCAGTAGAGGTGGGCAGCGTATCAGCACTCCCATTGAGTCTGACGGGCCACAGTACAAACCGCTATGCTCCACCATCACCACACACACAGACTTCCTGGTCCCTTCCTCTATCTGTTCCATCTCCTCCTCCTCCTCTTCATCACATCAGTCCAGAGTGGTGACCACATCCCTCCCTGCCATGTACACCTCTGCTTTGTCCCAACCAGGGGGGACGATCCAGTACACCCAGCTGCCCCCCAATGTCCAGTTCATCAGTTCCCCTTACACAGGGCCCTACGCTGGCTACATCTCCTCCCAGCTCCTCTCTCCCCCTCCACCCACCTCCACATCCCAACGCTCCCACCCTGACCCATACCCCAACACCACCATCACCTCCCAGTCCCAGATCTCTGGTTCCTCTCTGAGCCTGGCCCCCCAGACTGCTCCCTCGCCACACGGTGGGACCCACCACCTGCCCCTCCACCTGCACTCCCACCCCCACCACACCCTGGCCCTCAGCGGGGGCTCCCAGGTGCTGGTCCAGTACACAGGCCCCGGCCCTGAGGGGCCCCTGACTAAGAGAGAGGAGGGCCGGCCCAGGGAGTTGCACAATGGAGATCAGAGGGGCCGCTATGAGAGAAAGGAAAACAAAGGAACCCCCTCCTCTTCTTCCTCCTCTTCCTCTCAGTACCACCAACTCCACCAGCAGCAGAGCGCGCAGCATCACTATGAGGCCTACACTTCCCATGATGCATCAGGGCAACGGACCTCTCTAATGCTAGTGCCCAACAGCCGCGGAGGACCAGACAACCACAGCCCCGACAAACTACGGCCATCCGCCGCCTCGCACACAGAGAAAGGCAGCCTCCTTCTGGGTAAACCTGTGTCCTGCACCCCCTCCTCCTCCTCCACGTTCACCTTCCCCCCTCCGCTCAGTGTGGAGAGTCTTAAGGCGGCCGTCAGCTCCCTGTCCCCTCACACCCACACAGTCATCCAGACCACACACAGCGCCAGCGAGGCTTCACCCCTCTCCCTGGGCCAACTCTCAACCAACACCAACTTCTACCAGGCTGGCCCCGGCGGGCAGCCCATCATCGGCTACCTGGCTGGGAGTGCAGGAGGGCAGCGGTACCACACCAGTCTGCCCCAGCACCTGCTCATCCCAGGGGCCCCAGGGTCTCAACCTATCATCATCCCCGTCAGTGGGGCCGGGGTCACCAGCCTGGAAGCTGGCCATGCTGCCCACATAGCCACTACAACCCAGCCACAGTCCTTCCCCACCACGCTACCCCACACTTACTTCACCAACACTACCAACCCTAACCCCAACCCTAAAGATGAGCATCTATTTGAGGTCCCGGCGCCCTACCCCCCTCTCTCCCACCCTGCCGGGGTTGGAGGCACTGTGGTCCAGGCCCAGCTACACCTCCCAGTGGTCCCAGCTCCCACAGCCCCCTCCTCAGCTCCCTCCTCGGCCCCGTCGCTGCCTCCCTACTTCATCAAGGGCTCTATCATCCAGCTGGCAGACGGGGAGCTGAAGCGCGTGGAGGACCTGAAGACGGAGGACTTCATCCAGAGCGCTGAGATCAGCAGCGAGCTGAAGATAGACTCGTCCACTGTGGAACGCATCGATGGCAGCCACACGTCCAACTTCGCCATCGTACAGTTCTCCGTGGGTGAACACCGCGCTCAGGTAGGAGAACACATACTTATGAAGGCAAACATTTGTCCAAACAAACACTGAGCATGCTCAACAATAGTAACATTGATAACATTTATAATCACAGGTAAGGGACAGACAGGGTCCTTAATGTCCATGCTTAGAATGACATTAAATGTTACATCAAGAACACTTGGCAATCATAGTATTTACATCACATTTATTCCATAGACTATTATGGTGTTCTATAGTCATTTTCCCTCTTGTTTGCCACCCATGAGGATCCTACATGCCTCATAGCCTCTGGTGGGAAAACTTCTCAGAGTTCTCAGCACACTTCTAAAACCATCTCCTCTCTCTACTGTCTATTACATAGGACACCTATCTCCATCCATATATCCATGTTACACGCAACAACAAAGCTTGCTCCAACAACATAAGACTTTTCCCACACACCTTCTCAGTGTGTGAAGATGATGATGAATCATGACAAATGTAGGAGGTTCAAAGGAGTTTAAAGATGAAGGACTAGAATGTGAGCTACTCAGCTAGCTGTATATATGACCACCCTGGGGCGGCATATATACAATATGACCACATGTGGGATTGTCATGGATCTGTTTTTTCAAATGTTCTGGTATTCCAGTTTCTCTCGCCCATTATCTCTCCCCCCCCCCCCCCCCTCTCTCTCTCTCTCTCTCTCTCTCTCTCTCTCTCTCTCTCTCTCTCTCTCTCTCTCTCTCTCTCGCTCAATTCAATTCAATTCAAGGGGCTTTATTGGCATGGGAAACATGTGTTAACATTGCCAAAGCAAGTGAGGTAGATAATATACAAAAGTGAAATAAACAATGCAAATTAACAGTAAACATTACACACACAGAAGTTTCAAAACAATAAAGACATTACAAATGTCATATTATATATATATATATACAGTGTCTCTCTCCCTCTCCCTCTCTCCCCCTCTCCCTCTCCCTCTCCTTCTCTCTCTCTCTCTCTCTCTCTATCTATCTTTTTATTATTTCTTTCTCTCTCAACTTCTTTCTCCCTCTGTCTCTCTCTCTCAGGGGGTCTGTTAAAATCTCATCTTTTTCATGTCTGTTCTCCGATTCAGCCAACCCCTCAAACCAGCTTCTGTCTATCTCCCCCCATTCTCTGTCTCTGAAACATGGAATAGCCTCATAGCATTACTGTATCAAAGACTTCCATTCTTATCTATTTTCTCTCTTCTCGTCTTCTGTGCTTTTCACATTTTTTATTTTGAGGTAGCTTCTTCTCTGAGTTCATGTGATATGTGATATGATATCTGATGTTTAACTTGTTTTTCTACTGTCTGTTCTCTCTCTCAATCTCTCATTCTCTCGTCTCCTCAATCCTCCAGGTGAGTGTGGAGGTGCTGTTGGAGTATCCCTTCTTCGTATTCGGCCAGGGCTGGTCATCGTGCTGCCCGGACCGGACCACTCAGCTGTTAGAACTACCCTGCACCAAGCTCTCAGTGGGGGACGTCTGCATCTCCCTCACCCTGAAGAACCTGAGGAACGGCTCCCTGAAGAAGACGCAGCAGACCCAGAACCAGGCTATTGAGATCACTACCAGCTGCAATATGGGCTCCATCCACGGCCCCCTCAAGTCCTCCAGGTCAGCCAGGCACGGGGAGCAGGAGAACGGGGTGGGCCAGAGAGGCTCCAGGAGTGGATGTGGGAGAGTGGTGGTTGGAGTAGGTGGAGGTGTTCAGATCGCCTCAGAGAATGGGGAACTGAGGTTCGGCGCCGGGGGAGAGGCCAACTCGAAAGGAGGCCAGCCTGGAGATTCAGAATCTAGTGGTGGTGCCGCCAAGCCGGTGAGCCGCAAGAGGAGATGGTCGGCCCCCGAGGGCCGTAAGGTGGAGAGGAGCGAGAAGGAGCCCCCGTTGACTCTGCCCAAACCTTCCTTTATCACTCAGGAGGTAAAGATCAGCATCGAAGGCAGGTCAAATATAGGCAAGTAGTGAAGGCAGGAGATTTAAACAAGACTGTTAATTCACGTATGGGATTGGATGGAGATTCAAAAAAGGAAAAGAAAGAAAGAAAGCCCACATAAAATGTTAATTTTAGATTGTTTTCTTGTTTTTATTTTCTACCCGGATTTCTGTACTGTAGGCAAAATTTTACCCAGTACTTACATGTTATCACCTTACATTAAGTTAAGTTGGTAATAACATTGTAATAGATGCGTTCGGTATTAGGTAAACAAGCAACCTGTGCAATTGTTTAGGTTTTTTTTCCCACAAATCTCTGGACGAGGGGTTTTGTGAAGTTTTGTAGATGTTTTATTGGTGGTTTTGTGGCACACAAGAGCACTGCGTGATACCTCTCTGGTCATGTGACGGCTGCAGGTGGACAAATACATAAAATGAATAAAACATGTAGTTAGCTTTCCAATCGTGGCTAGGGGCATGACTAAACGGGTGTAATGTAGACCCGTGAGTGATGTCACTTCCTTTGTGATGTCACTTCCTGATACAGGCACTACTGACGAGAGTGTTCAGGAGGTCTGGACTTAATCACTCTCGACGCCACCCAGTTGCCATGGTGGCAGACTGAGTTGATATGATGTCATTTATCCCAAGTGACTCAAGACGTCTTTAGATAAGACAGTTCAAAAAGTGTCTGTAACCATTTTAAACCCTCATGACAACACATCTAATCCTAAACAAGGGGTCACCGGAAGCCTCTCATCCATCTAGACCACTTAGCCAGGTGATGTCATCCAGCAGGCCAGCCCAGCCAGGTGATGTCATCCATCTAGACCACTTAGCTAGGTGATGTCATCCATCTAGACCACTTAGCCAGGTGATGTCATCCAGCAGGCCAGCCCAGCCAGGTGATGTCATCCATCTAGACCACTTAGCCAGGTGATGTCATCCAGCAGGCCAGCCCAGCCAGGTGATGTCATCCATCTAGACCACTTAGCTAGGTGATGTCATCCATCTAGACCACTTAGCTAGGTGATGTCGTCCATCTAGACCACTTAGCTAGGTGATGTCATCAATCTAGACCACTTAGCTAGGTGATGTCATCCATCTAGACCACTTAGCTAGGTGATGTCATCCATCTAGACCACTTAGCTAGGTGATGTCATCCATCTAGACCACTTAGCTAGGTGATGTCATCCATCTAGACTACTTAGCTAGGTGATGTCATCCAGCAGGCCAGCCCAGCCAGGTGATGTCATCCAGCAGGCCAGCCCAGCCAGGTGATGTCATCCAGCAGGCCAGCCCAGCCAGGTGATGTCATCCAGCAGGCCAGTCCAGCCAGGTGATGTCATCCAGCAGGCCAGTCCAGCCAGGTGATGTCATCCAGCAGGCCAGCCCAGCCAGGTGATGTCATCCAGCAGGCCAGCCCAGCCAGGTGATGTCATCCAGCAGGCCAGCCCAGCCAGGTGAGGTCATCCAGCAGGCCAGTCCAGCCAGGTGATGTCATCCAGCAGGCCAGCCCAGCCAGGTGATGTCATCCAGCAGGCCAGTCCAGCCAGGTGAGGTCATCGAGCGGTGCCAGTGTGCCTCTAGAAAGAGGGAACTCTTCCTTCCTTTGTTATGTTTTGCTGACACTGATCTCTTTATGTTATTATTTTTGTTTTTGAAACATTTTTATTTTAACTTTTTAATGTAGTTTTGCTTGTCAATTTTGACCTTTCATCCTATCTTGCCCAGTGAGTTGATAATTATATATTTGATGATTGTCTAGAACTTTGAGATCAGGGGTCACATGTATGTACGTATAGTTTGAACCAAGGTGGTAAAGATAAATGTCTATGTTATTCCTTTATACCCTAACGATGCATACATTTGCAGTCACACTGGGTTGAAATGAACTATGAAAATAGGAAGATGATTATACTCCATCCTTTTACTTGGTGCAACCTTTTGATTTTGTATTCTTAGGGAGAGAGAGGCAGAAAGAAAGTGGCACCCTATTTCAACATAGTGCACGACTTTTGACCAAGGCCCTATCTCTATGAGCCCGGGTCAAAAGTAGTGCACTATGTAAGGAAGAGGTTGCCATTTGGGACTCTGTCAGAAAGTCAGTGTTGAGTCTTTAGAGAGGAGAGGGACAGGATGTTGTGTTGAAGCACTTTCATTTGCACACCTGTCACACTCACCAACTGATGATATCACAACTATTATTCTTATTATTATTATTATTGATCTCTTCATTAACACAGTACTGTATGTTTTTGTTATTTTGACTTAAGGAAGAAGTAGAACTCTGTGGCAGCAGCACTTTTGAACGATGAAGGGGGTCATGTTGATGTCTTGGTGTCTTGGGGTCACACTACCTTTGAAAGGGATGAATGTGACATGTGATGGAGTGAGTGCCAGTTAGGGGAGGGAGGGAAAGAGAGAAGAGGAATATGGAAGAAGGTATAATATCAGAGAGTGCTTTTTGTTGAGGCACTTTGCTCAAATCAAAACATGCTATTCAAAATATGCGTGCGGTCAAAAAATGTACCTTTTGACACATAACTGCCTTGTCAAGGATATCACAAGTCAATGAAATCCAAAAGAAGAATGGGTAAAGAATGGGAATAATGGTGGGAATGTCCAGGTATTTTGTGGACGAGATTGAGAGACAGTTATAGATGCTCTGGCCACAGAATTTCTGAAGGGCGTCATATACATAATGTATGTATGTAAGTGTGCATGAATGCAGGTATGTGTTAGTGCACACACACTCACACAGACACACACACGGAATACAGTACCCACACAGACAGGCACTTTCCTAAAGGAGAGGACTGTATGTATTTCATACTTGTTGATATACGTTTAGTATGTATACAAATACTTTTGTGGCATAGATATTTCCCCTTGATGATGTAGAGAAGCCAAGATATTTGAGTAGCAGACGAAGATGATAGTTAGTCTCAGTGCTCTGTGCAGTGTGTGTTTGTTGGCGTGTGTGTGTGTACGTGTGTTTGTATATGTGTATAGAAATATCATATAACTTAATATGATATATCCAATGTAAAATGTCCAGTGTTTCTGTTTTTGGAGTTCTACTTAAGAGAATCTTGCAATTTGCACATCTGGAGAGGTAGTCAGTTGGGTGACATTACTTTTTGACTGTGTTCAAAATATACTTTCCTCTATACAGTGCACTGGCCAAAAGTAGTGCACTATATAGGGTATAGGATGCCATTTCAGACACAACTATGTTTTCAGCTAGGTTGCACATACACACCGAACTGAAACCCCATTTTACTGAATTGTAGCAGTTATTTAACAAGTGTGATCCATGCTGATTGTCTCCAATGCTCTCTGCTCTGCTCCTCATTGGACCACACCTGTGGCATGTCCAAGTCCCGCCCACTTGTTGCGTGTTTGGTTGAGAGACATTGTGGAGCCGGGGGCGGGGCCACCAGCAGGTACACCTGTTGAGCTCTCTGATTGGCTGCGTTTTTCAGGTGTGTTTAGGTGGTAGAAGATGTGGCAGAGAACTAGAAGTATGTAGAAGTTGCTTCTAACTACTGCTCTAGGTTCAAATGTTTAGTTCATCCTGCTAATGGTTAGTGTTAGGAGTGGGTGCAGGCCAGAGGAGGCTGGTGGGATGAGCTATAGGAGGACGGGTTCATTGTAATTGCTGGAATATTGGAACAGAGTCAAACAGGTGGTTTCCATGTTTGATACTGTTCCATATATTTCATTTCATCCATTCCAATGAGCCCGTCCTCCTATATCTCCTCCCACCAGCCTCCTTTGGTGTAGGCTAATCTGATCCTAGATCTGTGGTTAAGAACAACTCCTACGTGGACTGTGGTGAAATAGGAGGATGGATGCGGGTGATCAGCGTAGTGATGGACGGATGGATGTGTGACTTGGATGGATGGATGAAGACAGATGGGTGATGGTGAGTGAGTATACACCCCGTGGAAAATGCTTTATTTTTTATAATAAAACAGGGTTTCTCAGATCAACACCACGACAGTGCATCTTCATTTGTTCTTTTATAACATTGTTTTATTATGTCTTCTAAAGGTAGTTTATGAATATGTGCATGTATGTGTGTATATGTATGTGTGTGATGTGTGTGTTTTTGTGAGAATCTTTTTGTCTTTTTGTAAGGGCAGGATGGGTATATTAATGACTGTTCCTTCTAGAGCTTCACCAAACTGGGTAAAATAGCAGGTATTTTAACCATTAGATACAGATGCCGTATCTTAATTTGATCATCTTGTTGTTGCAGGAGTATCCCTGCACAGCAAGAAATTCAAACTTGTAGTGTATTTAAGGTTTAAAAATGCTTCTTATGTTTGTAATTTCCACTTTCAAATTTCAGACTTGATTTTACCTGATGAAAAATGTATCAACCCCTACAAAACAATCCATTGATTATAATCTACATAAAAATTATAATTTGCTGCAGGATTATTTTCCTGCTCTGTGAAACTGGCTCAAATTAAGATACGGAATCTGTATATGGTTTTGCATTCATACACATTGAACCAAAATGAGACCCTGGTTGAGTTAAGTATTGTTCTGACTGACTTACCCCTCCTAAACTCTCATTATGGGAAAATACAGCAAAACAATGACACACACACCACTCAAACCCTTTCAGGTAATGTTTTCTAGTGCAAATGCATAGCATCATGGCAGTTGTGTGTGGGCTGCTTTCCAATAGCAATAGTCAGACAACAAGCATACATTATAACCCATTAGAGTGCTCCTCCTCTCATACCTCCCTTTTATGGCCAGCCACAGATGGGGGGTGAAGCTGTGTCTCTAGAGAGCGCACTAGTTAAAAGCCTTTCCTCTCATCTCTCTCTGGCTGGCTAGCTATAACATGTCAATCGTTCCTTCTAGAAGCTCTCTGCAATAAAAACCTTCCCTCAATGTTAGAACCAAAATAAAGAGCTGCTTCCACACACACACACACACACACACACACGCACACACACACACACACACACACACACACACACACATACACACACACACAAATACACGCACACATACAGGCTCACATACCCTCTTTAACATACCAGCCTAGTCATTTCAGCAACTTTCAATTTCTATTAAGTTGTTGCAGTTGCACGGCCTGCCATTCAAAAAATTCAGGGAGATTTTCACATATGCAGTGACAGACTGTCCAGTAAGGACTAAAGTACCCATGATGCTACACCCACTAGTGACCTCTAACCTCTGACTACTAGTTCAGGTATCCATGGCCAGCCAGCCTCTGTCATACCCTCTCTAGAACCTCAGCAACCAGTTACAGTGCCTTGTGAAAGTATTCGGCCCCCTTGAACTTTGCGACCTTTTGCCACATTTCAGGCTTCAAACATAAAGATATAAAACTGTGTTTTTTTGTGAAGAATCAACAACAAGTGGGACAAAATCATGAAGTGGAACGCCATTTATTGGATATTTCAAACTTTTTTAACAAATCAAAAACTGAAAAATTGGCCGTGCAAAATTATTCAGCCCCCTTAAGTTAATACTTTGTAGCGCCACCTTTTGCTGCGATTACAGCTGTAAGTCGCTTGGGGTATGTCTATCAGTTTTTCACATCGAGAGACTGAATTTTTTTCCCATTCCTCCTTGCAAAACAGCTCGAGCTCAGTGAGGTTGGATGGAGAGCATTTGTGAACAGCAGTTTTCAGTTCTTTCCACAGATTCTCGATTGGATTCAGGTCTGGACTTTGACTTGGCCATTCTAACACCTGGATATGTTTATTTTTGAACCATTCCATTGTAGATTTTGCTTTATGTTTTGGATCATTGTCTTGTTGGAAGACAAATCTCCATCCCAGTCTCAGGTCTTTTGCAGACTCCATCAGGTTTTCTTCCAGAATGGTCCTGTATTTGGCTCCATCCATCTTCCCATCAATTTTAACCATCTTCCCTGTCCCTGCTGAAGAAAAGCAGGCCCAAACCATGATGCTGCCACCACCATGTTTGACAGTGGGGATGGTGTGTTCAGCTGTGTTGCTTTTACGCCAAACATAACGTTTTGCATTGTTGCCAAAAAGTTAAATTTTGGTTTCATCTGACCAGAGCACCTTCTTCCACATGTTTGGTGTGTCTCCCAGGTGGCTTGTGGCAAACTTTAAACGACACTTTTTATGGATATCTTTAAGAAATGGCTTTCTTCTTGCCACTCTTCCATAAAGGCCAGATTTGTGCAATATACGACTGATTGTTGTCCTATGGACAGAGTCTCCCACCTCAGCTGTAGATCTCTGCAGTTCATCCAGAGTGATCATGGGCCTCTTGGCTGCATCTCTGATCAGTCTTCTCCTTGTATGAGCTGAAAGTTTAGAGGGACGGCCAGGTCTTGGTAGATTTGCAGTGTTCTGATACTCCTTCCATTTCAATATTATCGCTTGCACAGTGCTCCTTGGGATGTTTAAAGCTTGGGAAATCTTTTTGTATCCAAATCCAGCTTTAAACTTCATCACAACAGTATCTCGGACCTGCCTGGTGTGTTCCTTGTTCTTCATGATGCTCTCTGCGCTTTTAATGGACCTCTGAGACTATCACAGTGCAGGTGCATTTATACGGAGACTTGATTACACACAGGTGGATTGTATTTATCATCATTAGTCATTTAGGTCAACATTGGATCATTCAGAGATCCTCACTGAACTTCTGGAGAGAGTTTGCTGCTCTGAAAGTAAAGGGGCTGAATAATTTTGCACGCCCAATTTTTCAGTTTTTGATTTGTTAAAAAAGTTTGAAATATCCAATAAATGTCGTTCCACTTCATGATTGTGTCCCACTTGTTGTTGATTCTTCACCAAAAAATACAGTTTTATATCTTTATGTTTGAAGCCTGAAATGTGGCAAAAGGTCGCAAAGTTCAAGGGGGCCAAATACTTTCGCAAGGCACTGTAGTTAGTTTACCCTCAGCAACCGCTAGCTACCTTCTATCAATGGCCTGGCCTTACATGTGCAACTGCCTTTTTCTTCCCCCTAGCACAGTTTACTTCTGCTCTCTAGTTCCCACACACACACTCACTTTTTATTTTCTGTTAGAGACATATTAAGTAACAGTGTTCACGCTCCAGTGGGGATGCTTGCATGTTGAGATGAGTGTTAAGTGAACCCAGAGATTCACCACAGTTTGTTTTTCTTGTTTTAGGAGTAAACAAAATAGACACACACACACACACACATACAGGAAGCCACGTTCACCCGATCTGCAATGTCTGATTAGGTCAGCTTTACAATCAGGTTACAATCAGGTTAACCTGTGTCAGGTTAGTTGGAGAGGTGAGAGGCGTAGTGGGCAGGACAGGTAGATGTTAGAGGCCAGGACTGAAAATAAGGGGAATGCAGTCAGGAGATTTAGCCTAATGTATAATACAATGTAGTGGCTTGTTATAAGGTTGTATTCAAGTTGTACTAAAATTGTGTGAGGTTAAAATAAAGTAGTATTTAGATGGAGGGGACAGCAGAGCTTGTGGCAATTACACATTGTTATTTTAATTTAATTTTGTTTTTTTTATTTCTAGTTCAGGTAGTCCCAGTTCTTATCTATCAGGATAATGATTTCCGTTGCCCTTGGAATCATACTGTATGTGCAATAGTTGTCTTTGTTTATACTTTTTCTCTCCCATTGTTGTGCCAAGTGTATGTAGCATTGTCCCTGTCTGATGTTTGTTAGCCATGTACTGTACCCCTGTACTGTGCCCCTAAAATGTCTTCAATTTCATTTGCCTCACACTAGACAGATTTCTTTAACTCAGGAAGGTTTAGTGCAGAATGGGTGGATAAGAATGGAGAGTGAGTGAGCGTATTACCTGTGTGTTGGTGTGTCAAGCTGGCAGCATATGCACGCCTACCGGTATGTAGAAGTATGTCTTTGACCTCAGTAAACGGAATGCTTTGTCAGTCAACGCTCCAGATAGAAGTTCATTTACAGTCTGACTGTCAAGAGTCTGGATACACTAAACGATTCTCCATTCTGCAGTCCAGGAAAGTTGTCAGTCAGAGAGAGTGATGTAAGATAGAGATAAAGAAAAATAAATAATGAGTGATATCGAAAGACAGACACATGCGCCGGGCTAGGGAGAGGTGTACTGTGCTTGTCATTGGAGAGCCATTCTTGGTATGTTTGTGTTGTTGTGAGGGAGAGGTGAAGGACAGGTGACATGGCAGTACCATGATGTCAGTGGAAGAGGTATGTATGTAGTGTTGACATAGAAAGTCTCCCTGCCCTGGGAGCTGTTGGCTTTCAGGTGGATTTATAATGTTTATCAGCCTCTGGTGAAGTAAGTTCCCTTAGAAAGACTTGTGTGCTCTGTGTTAGTACTCTGTCCAGTTTCTACTGTGTGTTGTTCATCTGCATCATGTCAACGGCTGTGTGAGAGTGTGGAGAGACATGTTTGCCTAAGGCTAGTTGCATACAGGTATGTGGAAATATGTGTGGACACGTTTTTGTTTAAACTTGAGATAGGTTGTCCCCACCAGCCTTTCATAATGATGTTGTTTATTTTCTGTGTACGTGTGTGTGTGTGTGCCTGCGTGTGCGTGTGTGTGGTGTTCTCCTATGGACTTTGAGATCACTAGCCCTAACCCTCAATAAGGTCCAGAGAGAAAAGACAGTTGACAGAGTTATTATAACCTAATATATTAGTGGGGACCACTTTTGTAAAACCAACCAATAAAGATGCACATTTAAAGTAGCCGACTAACGGCGTAGACTTGATACTGTTTCAGCACTTTCTAAACCCAGAGGAAAGGTCTAGTGTCTAAACCCTCATCTCAGACCAAGGCCTTTCCAGAGGTATAACATTCATTATATATATATATATATATATATATATATATATATAGAGAGAGAGAGAGAGAGAGAGAGAGAGAGAGAGAGAGAGAGAGAGAGAGAGAGAGAGAGAGAGAGAGAGAGAGAGAGAGAGAGAGAGAGATAGAGATAGAGATAGAGAGAGAGAGAGAGAGAGAGAGAGAGATAGAGAGAGAGAGATAGAGAGAGACAAACAAACAATGGGGAGACTGTTTGGATCCAGTTTTTTGCACATGGCCGTGTTGTAAACAGTAGTGTTTCCTCTATTGGCTCCATCCCGCCTAGCGTCCGGCACGTTCTTGGGTCCAACGAGCTAAGACGCTAGGCGGGTTTCCTGGTTCCACATTATAACCAGGAAGTACCTTTCTCATGGACGCACCCTCTTTTTTGTGTTCAGTTTGGTCCTATTGTATAAAATACTTTTGCTTTCTTTATTTACCTACCTTTTCGGAATAGGACCTTTTCCTTGTCTTAGTCTCCTTTGTAGCACTCGACTCTGTCAGGAGACGTGATTGGACGTCTGTTTGGGGAATGTTTCATGTGACTTTGTGACAAGCCTCCTCATTGCAGGAGCACACACAGCTGACCTTGTTGTCTTTTTTAAAATTTGCTTATTTACTTCTTGCACAAATGACAAATATAATGAATGTTGGTGTGAGCTTCAGCATTTTGAAAAGAAAAGGCATGTGTTGTTGTTTTTATTGTTTATTGACATGTTGTTGTTTTATTTTTGTTTATTTTTTGGCAAAAAAAAGAGAATGGTTTTGGCACCTTTTTGTGTTTAAACTGAACAGAATTCAATCAGGATTCCTTTGTTGAAACTTGACTGTTGTTTGACGTCTTGTCAATAAATGTCCGTACCGCTGGAAAACCAACTCAGGCATAGAAAACTTCAACACGCCCATTAACCAGAATGGTTACGTCGCCATCGTCGTGCCCCCCCGCCCATTTAATGTTGGTGGGCTGTTCGATATGGGTTATTACTATAATTAGTTATTATATTTATATAATAAATATATAAATATAATTTATTATATGGATTATTATGATTAGGATTCTTATTGTACTGTTATATGCTGGAGATGGCTATGTGCTCTTAGTGTGGACGTTTAGTGAGGAGGCACCGGTTGTCCTGGTCCTGCAGTGAATGGCCATCATTCAGCACATCTATCTTTATCCCACTCTATCTATAACGACCAGCTGACAGACACTCACTCACTCAGAGATGCGGCCTGTTCTGTGCTCTCTGACTTCTCACCTTTGACCCCTACACACTCTGAAGTCCAGAAAAGGGTCTTCTGTCAGCTGGGGTCCAGTAAATGTTGTCTACTGGTCAGAACGCACAGCCTTGTGGCTTAAGACATGTCTGGGAGTTGGACTCTCTCCGTCGACCTTTGGTTTGGCTGCTGGTCAACCTGGACATATGTGTAGACGTAAGCGGAGAGTGGCATCCGCATTGCAGGCTGCAAGTCACACAGAGAGCTGAGACACAACACAAGGACTGGCAAGGTGGGCAAAGACAAACTTGGACATGATGAGAGACGGAGCCAATCAGAACCAACCAACAACCAACTCATGTTATATAGATGATGTACTCCATCACCACCAACCCGTGTCTGTCACAGACCTCTATAGCAATCCAAACTGTCAGTGTATGTATTTGAGATCTGTAAGAACACACCTCTTAAGAAAATAAGACTTGAAATATCTTAAAGAAATGGGCAAATAAATGTCCTATGATTTTTTTAAATGCTGCCAATGAATGCTCTACAAGATATTATACTTCTGTAATATAATATTTCACACAAAAATACAAAGCCCCTACGTCCCCACTCCTCAACCTAACTGACAATGTTTGATAAAAGGGGCTAAAATAAAAACAGAGGTGAGTTTGTATTGGTGAGTTGTGTAATGGTAGAAACAGGAGCTCCCCCTAGTGTCTGCCCAGTGGCACGACACCACACTACTCCCTACTACTCCCCTGTTGGACAGTGTCATCTCTTAACTGGTGTTGAGGGGGAGAGAAAACAATGGGTGTTCATTACAACTTGTTACGCACGCATTTCCTGGTTCTTTTTGCTGTTGTTGTTTTTCATGTGTATTTTCCCCCAGTTCATTTTGTTGATCGAATCAAAACAGCTAAACAGATTGTATTGTACGAGGATACGGGAAGAAGGCCGGCAGATGGCGACATTGAGTCATTTTCATCTTACTGTCCAAACGCATTGTATGCAGCCGACAATACATGAATATCCCTCGTGGACTGGTTCGTACCCAAAACAAGAATGGGGAAATATGCTGACCTTTTTACACCACTGGAGTGACTAAACACTAGTCCCGGATGTTGTGTATGCCGTTCAGCCAATCAGGTTGCAGGAAGCAGTCCCCCCCCCCCCCCCCCCCCCCCCAACATTACGCAGCACTTTATCGCATTAGTGGAAACCAACGCTGTTCTGCGGGTCTGCCGGTTTTTACTAGTAGAAGTGACCTTCAGTAGCAGGTTAGGAGAATTAACGTGGTAGGTTAGGATAATTAAGTTAAGGTTAGGAAAAGGGTTAGGGTTAGCTAAAATGGAAAAATTGTCCGTGACTCGACTCAAACACATCTAGCTACAACCAGGTCTGCCCTGAGAACATTCTTGGTTTCCACTAATGCGATGCACCCTGTTTTGATAGTTTCAACTTGATTGGCTGAACACGACACAACATCCGGGACTAGCATTTAGCCACTCAAGCATTGTGGTTGAAAATGGTATGCATATTCACCCCCTTTTTCCCGCCATTAAATAAAGTTAAAGAGGATACCGAAGCCTGAATGGAGAATGTTTCAGGTACGAACCGGTCAACGAGGGATACTCATTTATTTCCGGCTGTATACAATGTGTTTGGACGGTAAGATGAAAATGACTCAATGTCTCCATCTGCTGGCCTTTGGGCTAGGAAGAAGACACAGAGGTCATTCCAATGGAAGGAGTGGTCTAATGTATGTTAAGACATTGCAGTAGTAGCTAGGCTTTGTTCACATGTCAATACTAGCATACCACTAAGGATACATGCCCAATACTTTGCTTCATTCTAAATCGTGTGCTAGTGGGGATGTTGGACAGAGCTCTAGTCCCAGGGCCTAGTATACAGGTGTTGAAGATGTTGTCGTAATGAGATTAATTCCTCTATTGGGGAGGATGTGGAGGATGTTTTTAATTTTTTTCTCACTTGATACTGGGCAGAAAAAGGCATAGATGAAGAAACTCTAGTTTGGCCACAGTGTGATAATAATGGTTGGACCTACAGTACCAGTCAAAAGTTTGGACACACCTACTCATTGAAGGGTTTTCCTTTATGTTTACTCTTTTCTATGCCAAGAGTGTGCAAAGCTGTCATCAAGGCAAAGGGTGGCTACTTTGAAGAATCTCAAATATAAAATATAGCACTTTTTTGGTTACTACATGATTCCGTGTGTTATTTCATAGTTTTGATGTCTTAACTATTATTCTACAATGTAGAAACTAGTATAAATAAAGAAAAACCCTTGAATGAGTAGGTGTGTCCAAACTTTTCACTGGTACTGTATATGTGAACTGTATGTTCATATTGCATATAGGAAGAGTCAGACAAGATGACTAGGGGTTTGAGTTTTCCCTGACCAGGTGACTTTGAAAAGGAAAAACTCTGGTCAGATCACATATTCAGGAGAAACTCAGGGCCCCAATGATAATGTTTAAATCAAGGTATTTTTTTAGAGAGTATTGTAAATTGTATGTGAAATATTGCAGGAGCCATGTTAGAAAGTGTCAATGTGAAAGTATGTTGAGCCAAATCTAGGTATTGTATGTCCATGATGTGGACACGGAGGATTCTGGCCTGTATCAAGTGGAGGTCTTTGGAGAGGGGGAAATGGTTTGTACCTTACTCAATAAAATATGAAACCACACGAAGTGCGTACAGGCTTTAGATAGTTAGGAGCTGGTATCGGGGAAAAGAGAAAACCTTTCTTCTTTTGTTTTGTTACCATATGCGTGCATACTCTGTAATTTGTGTAAAATATTGTATTTGCACTAGCTTTTTATATATATAAAAAAAACAAATTTAAAAAAGGTTACAATTGAAATTCTATTTTCTAATTGTGGTGTGTCTATTTGTAGGATACACTCAAGTCTCAAGTTTCTTGGATTTTATGGTCATTTTCTTTGATGGTGCTTGCAGGTTTTCTAGTTAGAATTCATTTCATTATTATTACGAATAATAAAACAACATTTGTGAACAAATTTGTTAAAAAATAAAATGTCTGTATACCAGTTCCAGTGTATTGTTTCAGTATACACAAACTAATAAAATAACAGTGCCAATGCAAGTTCGGGCCTTTTGATTACAATTAGCATTTAGCGTGTTTGCTAACCAAAACTAATTCTGTGGCACTCGTTTCCAGATGCATTCTTCAGTAACTATGAGAGGAATCTACAGTACAGTAGACAACACATCTGTGGCTTGTTTTGTCTGCAGAGGTTCTGTGGAAATAGCTCTCTACTGCCAGCAAACATGTAATTACCAATATCCTCTACATCCAACAAACACGTAGCTAGATGTTTCTCATCAAAAGAGGGCCTTCCATTTCACATTCAAACTGTGTAACCTTGGCTGACTCATTGTAATTCTACTAACACACACACCCATGCGCCAGGCACACACATGCGCGCACACACACACTTACCTGGCACAGGCACACATACACAGATCCACCCGTCACACACATACGCACAGGCAAATATCTACACATCCACTCACTGCATGTTCTCTGTGCGTGTACAGATATGTTCTCCCAGAGAGTCCTAGGTACACTGTGTACTGTAAAGTAGCTCGTTAATGGGCTGTGGGTGTAAGCAGACAGACAGACGTGGCTGTCTGGAGTATCATTATGCATTAGACCTGGGCTCATTCATTTGAGTTAGTGTCAGTGTAGAGGACTGCACTGAAAACAGATCAGGGCTGTTACTACATCTGCTGACTACGACCAGGCCAGACTCGCCATTCATGGCTGGCTGTGTTCCACTATATCCACTAGCATAGACTACTACTTAGAATGTAGCAACGTATTGGGCTTGCATTGTAAGTAGTGTGTTCATATGGATACATATTGAGACCCTGTGCACTTGTACATGCTTATTCTTCTGTGGCTATTATCCTCAATATGAAAAATGAAGACATTGACTACTACACATATCAATGCTTATTACCTGCCTGCAGGAAGGCTATGTTTGTTTTACAGTAATGTTTAATCCTTCAACGTTCCAGTACAGTAATATAGCAATGTAGTAAGTTAACCCAACAGCAGTGTAATACAGCGATGTAGTAACTTAACCCAACAGCAGTGTAATACAGTGATGTAGTAACTTAACCCAACAGCAGTGTAATACAGCGATGTAGTAACTTAACCCAACAGCAGTGTAATACAGCGATGTAGTAACTTAACCCAACAGCAGTGTAGTACAGCGATGTAGTAACTTAACCCAACAGCAGTGTAGTACAGCGATGTAGTAAGTTAACACAACAGCAGTGTAATACAGCGATGTAGTAACTTAACCCAACAGCAGTGTAATACAGCGATGTAGTAACTTAACCCAACAGCAGTGTAGTACAGCGATGTAGTAACTTAACCCAACAGCAGTGTAATACAGCGATGTAGTAACTTAACCCAACAGCAGTGTAGTACAGCGATGTAGTAACTTAACCCAACAGCAGTGTAATACAGCGATGTAGTAAGTTAACCCAACAGCAGTGTAATACAGCGATGTAGTAAGTTAACCCAACAGCAGTGTAATATAGCGATGTAGTTAGTTAACCCAACAGCAGTGTAATATAGCGATGTAGTTAGTTAACCCAACAGCAGTATAATATAGCGATGTAGTAACTTAACCCAACAGCAGTGTAATATAGCGATGTAGTAAGTTAACACAACAGCAGTGTAATACAGCGATGTAGTAACTTAACCCAACAGCAGTGTAATACAGCGATGTAGTAAGTTAACACAACAGCAGTGTAATATAGCGATGTAGTAACTTAACCCAACAGCAGTGTAGTACAGCGATGTAGTAAGTTAACACAACAGCAGTGTAATATAGCGATGTAGTAAGTTAACCCAACAGCAGTGTAATACAGCGATGTAGTAACTTAACCCAACAGCAGTGTAGTACAGCGATGTAGTAACTTAACCCAACAGCAGTGTAGTACAGCGATATAGTTAGTTAACCCAACAGCAGTGTAATACAGCGATGTAGTAACTTAACCCAACAGCAGTGTAATACAGCGATGTAGTAACTTAACCCAACAGCAGTGTAATACAGCGATGTAGTAACTTAACCCAACAGCAGTGTAGTACAGCGATGTAGTAAGTTAACCCAACAGCAGTGTAATATAGCGATGTAGTAAGTTAACCCAACAGCAGTGTAATATAGCGATGTAGTAAGTTAACCCAACAGCAGTGTAGTACAGCGATGTAGTAACTTAACCCAACAGCAGTGTAGTACAGTGAGTGAGTCCACAGCCCCGCAGTTAGTTAACCCAGCATTCCTGACATTCCACTGCCCTGATGGTGCTTCCCTTCTCTTCCCGCCACACCCAGAGCACTTTCACAGTCACACAGAAAGCAGAGAAAAGCAGACACTACCACACTGTATTAACCCTCTCACTGTGCTGAAGCCTGATCTTATTTAGTCACACACATTAAGAGCTACTATAAAGTACAACACATCCTAACATTACATTCCGCAATGGCTTCATAAAGTTAAAGGCCAAATGCAATAAAAAAAATGTCCGTTTCCTGTGTTTTATATATTTTTCCACACTATGAGATAGGAATAATACTGTGAGATTGTGACAATTATGATAATGCCTTTTGGTGTAAGAGCTGTTTGAAAAGTCTGCCTGAAAAGACCACCTATTCTGGTGGCATAGAGTTTTGAACAGCCTATCACCAGGCAGTAAATTACTTAATAGACCGAATAAGAAAGAGAGTTACAAGCCTGTCTGCCAATAACAGCTAGTTTTCAGTTTTCACCTACCTACTCAGACCACTCCCAGACAGTCCTAGCAAAAAAATGTATGCTAAGAAGCTATTTTGTTTCTTTTTGACCACTTTAATTGAAAACAATCACAGTGAGGAACTTCATTGTTACCCAGAAAGGATTTGATATTGAGATAAAAACGTCTGCATTGTACCTTTAACATTATCAGTCTAGAGAGGGAAACGCCATGGAAAGCACTCAAAGCCAGCATGCAGTTATTGCAATATCTAAGTAATATACACTGAGTATGGACAGAGTAGTAAGGTTTCAAGCAACCCTAATAGGCACTTGCATATTTTATTTCTGCAGAGCAGACTGAATGTTTTAGATCATGTTCTGATAATATTACTCACAATTTTACATAATAACCAAATATGCAGAGCATGTTACAACAGAGGTCCAGAGAGAAACACATTTGTAGTGATGGCGGTAGTGTGTTTTCCTGTTCGTGTGTGATTAGTGGAACATGGTGCTGGCCTGCTGTGTGACTCTGATAAAGGTGGTTCTGCGACTAAGCTCCTTCAGTTTGGCAGCTCCTACATAGGTACAGGTGGAGCGGAGGCCCCCTAGGATATCTCTGATGGTGTTCTCAACATCTCCTCTGTAAGGAACTTCCACGGTCCTACCCTCTGACGCCCTGCAGAGGGAGAGGAGAACATCAGCACCAACTCGGTATATCTGATAACGCAGAGACAATGTTCAAGCAACATCATGGTGATGTTACTGATCACGATTACAAATCATTTTTATTCAGAGGACACTTAAACTTTGCCTTTTACATCACATTGGTAGCAGCAGTTGGATTTTGAATAACAAAGGTGGGTAAAATAAATGTATTTCACGGGGTATTATACAACAAAACAACAAAGATATCATGCAACTTCACATCAACAAGTTCAATCTTCTAAGGACTAATTCCAACTCACAGTTACATGCAACAGGTCATTTAGCAGGCCCCCTCACAGTTACATGCAACAGGTCATTTAGCAGGCCCCTTCACAGTTACATGCAACAGGTCATTTAGCAGGCCCCCTCACAGTTACATGCAACAGGTCATTTAGCAGGCCCTCTCACAGTTACATGCAACAGGTCATTTAGCAGGCCCCCTCACAGTAACATCCAATAGATCATTTAGCAGGCCCCCTCATAGTAACATCCAATAGGTAATTTAGCAGGCCCCCTCACAATAACATCCAATAGGTCATTTAGCAGGCCCCCTCACAATAACATTCAACAGGTAATTTAGTAGGTCCCCTCACAGTAACATCCAACAGGTCATTTAGCAGGCCCCCTCACAGTAACATTCAACAGGTCATTTAGCAGGCCCCCTCACAGTAACATTCAACAGGTCATTTAGCAGGCCCCCTCACAGTTACATCCAACAGGTCATTTAGCAGGCCCCCTCACAGTAACATTCAACAGGTCATTTAGCAAGCCCCCTCACAGTAACATTCAACAGGTCATTTAGCAGGCCCCCTCACAGTAACATTCAACAGGTCATTTAGCAGGCCCCCTCACAGTAACATCCAACAGGTCATTTAGCAGGCCCCCTCATAGTAACATTCAACAGGTCATTTAGCAGGCCCCCTCACAGTAACATTCAACAGGTCATTTAGCAGGCCCCCTCACAGTAACATCCAACAGGTCATTTAGCAGGCCCTCTCACAGTAACATTCAACAGGTCATTTAGCAGGCCCCCTCACAGTAACATTCAACAGGTCATTTAGCAGGCCCCCTCACAGTAACATCCAACAGGTCATTTAGCAGGCCCTCTCACAGTTACATGCAACAGGTCATTTAGCAGGCCCCCTCACATTAACATTCAATAGATAATTTAGCAGGCCCCCTCACAGTAACATTCAACAGGTCATTTAGCAGGCCCCCTCACAGTTACATCCAACAGGTCATTTAGCAGGCCCCCTCACGGTAACATTCAACAGGTCATTTAGCAAGCCCCTTCACAGTTACATCCAACATGTCATTTATCAGGCCCCCTCACCGTAACATTCAATAGATCATTTATCCGGCCCCCTCACAGTAACATCCAACAGGTCATTTAGCAGGCCTCTTCACAGTAACATCCAACAGGTCATTTAGCAGGCCTCTTCACAGTAACATTCAACAGGTCATTTAGCATGCTCTTGCCCATATTGACAGATAGTGGTTGGTAGGTGACTGTGTCTCACCTGTACTCGGCCACTCCCCCTACGTATTTCTTCATGGCGGTGTCTGAGCTCATCCCGTAGAAGAGCTTGACCTTCTTGCCATCCTTCTGGACGACCTCACCCAGACACTGGTCGTGTCCCGCCAGCATGCCCCCCATCATCACAAAGTCAGCCCCTGCACCTGTGGATGAGGATGGAAGCCAATCAGCAACCAGCCATGGACAAGATCAGGTAGTTCAAAATGGTGTCTCCTCGTTTAACAAGGCCCTGCTGTAACTTCTTATGGCTGCAGGGGCAGCATTGAGTAGCTTGGATGAAAGGTGCCCAGAGTAAACGGCCTGCTCCTCAGTCCCAGTTGCTAATATATGCATATTATTATTAGTATTGGATATAAAACACTCCGAAGTTTCTAAGTCTGTTTGAATGATGTCTGTGAGTATAACAGAACTCGAATGGCAGGCAATAACCTGAGAAGAAATCCAAGCAGGAAGTGGGAAATCTGAGGTTGGTCGATTTTCAACCCAGCCCCTATTGAATACACAGTGGGATATTGGTTATGTTGCACTTCCTAAGGCTTCCACTAGATGTCAACCGTCTTTAGAAACTTGAATGAAGCTTCTACTGTGATGTGGGGCCGGATGGGAGCTGTTTGAGTCAGTGGTCTGGCAGAGAGCCAGGTCCTGGTCATGTGCATTTCACATGATAGCGACCTGCGTTCCATGGCTTTTCTACAAACAATGGAATTCTCCGGTTGGAATGTTATTGAAGATTTATGATAACAACATCCTAAAGATTGATTCTATACTTAGTTTGAAATGTTTCTAAGACCTGTAATATAACTTTTTGAAGTTTTCGTCCGATGTTCGGCTGGACCTGCACGAGCGTTTGGATAGGTGTACTAAACGCCCTAACAAAAGTAGCTAATTGGACATAAATAATGGACATTATCAAACAAAACAAACATTTATTGTGGAACTAGGATTCCTGGGAGTGCATTCTGATGAATATCATCAAAGGTAAGGGAATATTTAGAATGTTATTTCTGATTTCTGTTGACTCCAACATGCGGATAATTTTTTATCTTTTTCTGAGCGCCGTCTCAGATTATTGCATGGTTTGCTTTTTCCGTAATTAAAAAAAGAAATCTGACAAAGCGGTTGCATTAAGGAGAGGTATATCTATATTTCCATGTCTAACAATTGTATTTTCATCAACATTTATCATGAGTATTTCTGTAAAATGATATGGCTCTGCAATATCACCGGATGTTTTTGGAACTAGTGAACATAACGCGCCAATGTATACTGAGACTTTTTACATATAAACATGAACTTTATCAAACAAAACATACATGTATTGTGTAACATGAAGTCCTATGAGTGTCATCTGATGAAGATCATCAAAGGTTAGTGATGAATTTTATCTCTATTTGTGCTTTTTGTGACTTTCTTTGGCTGGAAAAATGGCTGTGTTTTTCTGTGAGTTGGTGGTGACCTAACATAATCGTTTGTGGTGCTTTCGCTGTAAAGCCTATTTGAAATCGGACACTGTGGTGGGATTAACAACAAGATTACCTTTAAAACGGTATAATATACATGTATGTTTGAGGAATTTTAATTATGAGATTTCTGTTGTTTTGAATTTGGCGCCCTACACTTTCACTGGCTGTTGTCATATCATCCCGTCAACGGGATTGCAGCCCTAAGAAGTTTTAATATAGTCTAACGACCATTCACGCTCAATGTACTAACGGCAGTTATGAAGTCAGGTGGTTCTGTTAGGATAGTGTCTGCTGGTTTTTGTTTTTTCCTTCCAATTAAGACCTAGACAACCAGGTGAGGGGAGTTCCTTACTAATCAGTGACCTTAATTCATCAAACAAGTACAAGGGATGAGCGAAAACCTGCAGACACTCGGCCCTCTGGTGGAATGTGTTTGACACGTGTGTTAGGGGGTCCACATACCGAAAGCTTTAGCCACGTCGCCTGGGCAACTGCAGCCACCATCCTGTGGAAGAGAAAGACATTGTTGGTGTTGTCCAGCTTTTAGATTTTAATGTGGTCATCACTTTGCAATTTAAATAATGGTTAAGAGCGTTGGGCCAGTAACCGAAAGGTTGCTAGATCGAATCCCCGCGCTGACAAGGTAAATATCTGTCATTATGCCCTGAACAAGGCAGTTAACCCACTGATCCTAGGCCGTCATTGTAAATAAGAATTTGTTCTTAGCTGACTTGCCTATTTAAAAAAAGGTCAAATAAAAATGTTTGCTTCTTTCCATTTGCAAGACTAATACTGCCCTCTAGAGGTAACATGTTGCTACAGAGATCGCACCAACATGTGTTTGTCATGGCTGCTTCTGTATTACTAACAAATAGAGAGATGCCTCAAACAACTGTCATCCAATACTTTGTCAGTCCCTGACCCAACCCCAAGACAACTTAATAGAGAGATGACTCAAACAACTGTCATCCAATACTTTGTCAGTCCCTGACCCAACCCCAAGACAACGTAATAGAGAGATGACTCAAACAACTGTCATCCAATACTTTGTCAGTCCCTGACCCAACCCCAAGACAACTTAATAGAGAGATGACTCAAACAACTGTCATCCAATACTTTGTCAGTCCCTGACCCAACCCCAAGACAACTTAATAGAGAGATGACTCAAACAACTGTCATCCAATACTTTGTCAGTCCCTGACCCAACCCCAAGACAACTTAATAGAGAGATGACTCAAACAACTGAATAGCAGTGTGTGTATTCAAAGGGGGGGGGGGGGGGGGGGGGGGGGGGTCTCACTGAGATAATATGTCCTTTGAGGCCGTGGGCGGAGTCTGCACACTCGATAACAGCGCTGAGCTGAGGGTAGCCCACCCCGGTCTTGATACGGGTGGTGCACACTGAGCCTGTCAATAGAGACGTTATTCATTATTACTGTTACATATCAAAGAAGTTCATTAATACAACACCATAATATAGTCTATTGTAATTCCTCACCCCGGTCATTACAACATCCCTTTATGCTACATTAGAGGATTTATTGAATGTCTTTGTTTGTTGCCCGAAGCAGTTAGGTAGCTTGGCGTGTGTGTAGAGATGGAACAGATGTGGACAGTCTCCTTGCCTCCGGGAACACTTAGATTTATGCACCCACCTTGCCAGGGGGAACACTTAGACTGACGCACCCACCTGGTCCGATGCCCACTTTGATGATGTCAGCGCCAGAGAGAATGAGCTCCTCCACCATCTCCCCTGTTACCACGTTGCCAGCCTGCGCATGCACGCACACGTACACGCGTACGCACACGCACACACACACACACATATACACACACACACATACACACACACACACACACACACACACACACACACACACACACACACACACACACACACACAGGGAAAATAAAGAGACACAGGCCTCCAGGTTAGATAATAGTAATTATTAGGACACTTCTGTCTTGTTAAACAGACTAAGGAACAACCTCAAATCCTCCATGACCTTTTAGAAGGTACAACCTCATACCCTCCATTACTTTTTAGAAGGAACAACCTCACACCCTCCATTACCTTTTAGAAGGAACAACCTCACACCCTCCATGACCTTTTAGAAGGAACAACCTCACAGGGCCCTCCATGACCTTTTATAAGGAACAACCTCACACCTTTCATGAACTTTTATAAGGAACAACCTCACACCCTATTACCATTTATAAGGAACAACCTCACACCTTTCATGACCTTTTATAAGGAACAACCTCACACCCTCCATGACCTTTTATAAGGAACAACCTCACACCCTCCATGACCTTTTAGAAGGAACAACCTCACACCCTCCATTACCTTTTAGAAGGAACAACCTCACACCCTCCATGACCTTTTAGAAGGAACAACCTCACACCCTCCATTACCTTTTAGAAGGAACAACCTCACAGGGCCCTCCATGACCTTTTATAAGGAACAACCTCACACCTTTCATGACATTTTAGAAGGAACAACCTCATACCCTCCATGACCTTTTATAAGGAACAACCTCACACCCTCCATGACCTTTTATAAGGAACAACCTCACACCTTTCATGACCTTTTATAAGGAACAACCTCACACCCGCCATGACCTTTTATAAGGAACAACCTCACACCCTCCATGACCTTTTAGAAGGAACAACCTCACACCCTCCATTACCTTTTAGAAGGAACAACCTCACAGGGCCCTCCATGACCTTTTATAAGGAACAACCTCACACCTTTCATGACATTTTAGAAGGAACAACCTCATACCCTCCATGACCTTTTAGAAGAAACAACCTCACACCCTCCATGACCTTTTAGAAGGAACAACCTCACACCCGCCATTACATTTTAGAAGGTACAACCTCACACCCTCCATTACCTTTTAGAAGGAACAACCTCACAGGGCCCTCCATGACCTTTTATAAGGAACAACCTCACACCTTTCATGACCTTTTAAAAGGAACAACCTCATACCCTCCATGACCTTTTAGAAGGAACAACCTCACACCCTCCATGACCTTTTAGAAGGAACAACCTCATACCCTCCATGACCTTTTAGAAGGAACAACCTCACACCCTCCATGACATTTTAGAAGGTACAACCTCATACCCTCCATGACCTTTTAGAAGGAACAACCTCATACCCTCCATGACCTTTTAGAAGGAACAACTTCATACCCTCCATGACCTTTTAGAAGGAACAACCTCACACCTTTCATGACCTATTTATATTCTTTATGCATACATACATGAAGCAAGCAGAAGACATAAAACAAACTGTTGTGGTTGACTAAGGCTGTGTTTATACAGGCAGCCCAATTCTGATATTTTGCCAAGCTATTGGCCCAGCTTTTGCCCAGCTATTGTGTAAACGCAGCCAAAGAGACATCTTTGCCATGTGTAGATGCAATGGCTACAATGTGGGCACAATCAGAATGTGGATAAGATCAGGAAAAAAGGACACATGTTAGAACCAGGTATAAACAAGGCAATGGTAACTATCAAGGGCTCAAGACTTGAATGGCAAACTATTTCCTGATCATCCGCCGGCTAAAGATAGATCATGATGTGGACACATAATACATATAAACCTGGATTAAACTATATATATTTTGTATATCTGTATTCATGTTTGCTCAAATGTAATATTAATAAACAAAGAACATTTGATCACCAAAAAATGTATGCTGACTAAGCTAAAATCCATAAAGAAGAGTTAAAATGCAGAGAACTCATCTTACCATGATGGTGTGTTTGGGGAACTTGTCCCTGACGGTTTTCACGAATTCCACAAAGTACTCTGAGTAACCGTTGGCAACGTCCAGACAGATGTATTTTATGTCAGGGATAGCCTCCAAGATCTCACACAGTCTCTCTAGATCAGCCTTACCGCTGCCAGAGCTGGCTGCTATGTGCTGGAGGTCAACAATACAATAATGCAGTATGAGCAATTCATTCAATCAAAACACTTCATTAATCCCCAAGGGGAAATTACTTTAGTACTTTACAAGCCTCAGACACCATAGACGATGTTCACATCATGGGGGACATGAAAGAGTATCTGTGGGGACTTCCTGTTTTACCTCTAAGCATTCTGGGTGGTTGACTGCAAAGGTCTTCCACTCATCCAGTGAGTAGTGCTTCTGCATAGCCGTGAAGAGTGTGTGCTGGAGGGAGATATGGAGAGAGAGTCAGTCAGTCTGTCAGTCTGTCCGTTTATCCGTCAGTCAGTCAGCCAGTCAGAGGGGGATGAAAGGGAAAGGCTGTGTGTTACTCTCACCTTGCTGAGGACCCGGGCCATCTCAAAGGTCCCTGTGGTGTCCATGTTGGCAGCGATGATGGGGATGCCATGGTAGGTCTGCTTAGAGTTACGGAATGTGAACGTCCTTGCCAGGTCAACCTGAAAGCATTGAGATATATGTTGATTTAGCATGCAGACACAAGTGGACATCAAGCCAGGGTTAGGGTTAGTGATATCCTGTCGTCATATGAAGGCCTTTCTGGGCTTGAGTTAAACTGAGTGGAGTGTGAGTCAGCTCAGTGCTACGGTTACAACCAGGTTTGGGCCCGAGGCCAAGCCAGGAGCTCAATTTAATCACCCCCCAGAACAGAGGAGGTGGATAAGGGATGTAATACAATGATGGACCTGATTAAATGGGGACCTCCTCCACAGGGTTCTTCATGATTCGGGATCTTTGACCGCAGCCTGGATAACCTATTTTTAGAGGAAGTCTAAGTACAGCACATCATGCAGGCAAAAAACATAAGTTATTAAAACATCCGTATTACTTTCTGAAAGGTAAAAGCTACCTGATTCCACCTAATACCAATCGACTGTACCTTAATCTCCCTGACCCAAAGTACAGGCAAAGGCCTTTGATAAACACACAGTAGGATGGGTTACATACTGTACACCAGCGTGAGGGTGAAGCTTCAGGCTTTATCCAACTCACAATATGTGTCTGTGCTGCTGAGACAGAGAACACTTCACTGTGTTGAAGGGGATGTGCTGAATCATTTAGATTAGCTCTGGCAGCCTGTAACCGGACCCCTAGTGATCTCAGAGAGAGAGACAGAGAGAGAGAGAGAGAGAGAGAGAGAGAGAGCGAGAGATTGGCCAAGGGTATCAGGTATTGCACAGCTCAAAGCTCTGTCTACTCAGCGGCAGGTTGTTTGGTTGGTTCTTATCTAGGAGCTCAGTTGGCTGGAGAGTGACTGACTGGTTTAAACATGGGTCTCTAAAAATGACATCACTCATAGCTTGACACCAGTAAGTGTTTGCTGATCAATAGCTAATATTTATTTAACTCCCACCAAAAGTGAATATAATTTCTGCTGAAATTGCCAGCCTCCTCTTCATTTCACAGACAGCACTTACTGTTTCATCTCCATATTAAATTGAGGGGAGCAACATTTTATAGCCCCACATTTCATTATGCCAGTATTACATGTCCAGTCAAGGAGACATGGGGCTGGGCGGTGGGAGAGGTGAGAGTGTGAATTACCAATGTTCCGGTTAGAGCAAAAAACTCCCTCTGCTCTGTTGCTGTGAATTCCTCCCAACAGGAAATTGATAAGTCACAGAGCGTTTCCCGTGAACTCCACCTGCGACTGGACGTCCACTAGTCTCTCTGTTTAATGGGGTTTCAGTGGCCTGTGTCTCTTTCGCTTCTCTCTCTCTTTCTCTCTCCCTCTTCTTCTCCCTCTCCCTCTCCCTCTCCTAGATCGATAGCCCTGAGAGGGGAGTAATGGTAGGTGCCTGGCCCCACTGTGGTCTCAGCCCTGGAGTGACTATGGCTGTAGATCACCTGGACTAAAGCTAGAAAGCAGGGGGGCTGGGAGGAAGGGATGCTGGGAGGCAGGGGGGCTGGGAGGCAGGAAGGCTGGGAGGCAGAGGGGTTGGGAGGCAGGGGGGCTGGGAGGCAGTGGGGCTGGGAGGCAGAGGGGTTGGGAGGCAGAGGGGTTGGGAGGCAGGGGGGCTGGGAGGCAGTGGGGCTGGGGGGCAGAGGGGCTGGGAGGCAGTGGGGCTAGGAGGCATGGTATGCTGGGAGGCAGGGAGGCTGGGGGTTTGGGGTTGGAGCAGGGAGTCTGGGAGCTGGGCTGGAAAGGAGGGAGGGAGGCTGGGAGCTGGGCTGGTGGGCAGGGAGGCTTGGAGCTGGGCTGGAAAGGAGGGAGGCTGGGAGCTGGGCTGGGGGGCAGGGAGGCTTGGAGCTGGGCTGGTGGTCAAGGAGGCTGGGAGCTGGGCTGGGGGGTTGAAGCAGGGATGTTGGGATCTGGGCTGGGGGGCTGGGAGGCTGGGAGGCTGGGCTGGGGGGCAGGGAGGCTGGGAGCTGGGCTGGAAGGGAGGGAGGCTTGGAGCTGGGCTGGTGGTCAAGGAGGCTGGGAGCTGGGCTGGGGGGTTGAAGCAGGGATGTTGGGATCTGGGCTGGGGGGCTGGGAGGCTGGGAGCTGGGCTGGGGGGCAGGGAGGCTGGGAGCTGGGCTGGAAGGGAGGGAGGCTTGGAGCTGGGCTGGTGGTCAAGGAGGATGGGAGTTGGGCTTTGGGGTTGGGGTTGAAGCAGGGATGCTGGGATCTGACCTGGAAACTGGGAGGCAGGGAGCTGGGCTGGGGGGTTGAGGTTGTAGCAGGGATGCTGGGATCTGGGCTGGGGGGCTGGGAGGCAGGGAGCTGGGCTGGGGGCTTGGAGGCAGGGAGCTGGGCTGGGGGGCTGGGAGCTGGGCTGGGAGCTGGGCTGGGGGGCTTGGAGGCAGGGAGCTGGGCTGGGGGGCTTGGAGGCAGGGAGCTGGGCTGGGGGGCTTGGAGGCTGGGAACTGGGCTGGGGGCTTGGAAGCTGGGCTGGGGGGCTTGGAGGCTGGGAGCTGGGCTGGGGGGCTTTGAGGCTGGGAGCTGGGCTGGGGAGCTTTGAGGCTGGGAGCTGGGCTGGGGGGCTTGGAGGCAGAGAGCTGGGCTGGGAGCTGGGCTGGAGGGCTTGGAGGCTGGGAGCTGGGCTGGGGGGCTTGGAGGCTGGGAGCTGGGCTGGAGGGCTTGGAGGCTGGGAGCTGGGCTGAGGGGCTGGGAGGCAGGGAGCTGGGCTGGAGGGCTAGGGGACTTGGAGGCTGGGCTGGGGGACTTGGATGCTGGGAGCTGGGCTGGAGGGCTTGGAGGCTGGGAGCTGGACTGGGGGGCTTGGAGGCTGAGAGCTGGGCTGGGGGGCTTGGAGGCTGGGCTGGAGGGCTGGGGGGCTTGGAGGCTGGGAGCTGGGCTGGGGGGCTTGGAGACTGGGAGCTGGGCTGGAGGGCTTGGATGCTGGGAGCTGGGCTGTGGGGCTTGGAGGCTGGGAGCTGGGCTGGGGGGCTTGGAGGCTGGGAGCTGGGCTGGGGGGCTTGGAGCCTGGGAGCTGGGCTGGAGAGCTTGGAGGCTTGGAGCTGGGCTGGGGGGCTTGGAGGCTGAGAGCTGGGCTGGGGGGCTTGGAGGCTGGGAGCTGGGCTGGAGGGCTGGGGGGCTTGGAGGCTGGGCTGGAGGGCGTGGAGGCTGGGAGCTGGGCTTGGAGGCTGGGAGCTGGGCTGGAGGGCTGGGAGGCAGGGAGCTGGGCTGGGAGGCAGGGAGCTGGGCTGGAGGACTGGGGGGCTTGGAGAATGGGAGCTGGGAGCTGGAGGGCAGGGGTTGGAGCAGGGATGCTGGGGATGCAGGTCAGTCCATCACTGCAGGCCCATTAAATAATAGCCTGACAAAGCGGGGGAACTCCGGCCTCCCCACTGGACTCAGGGGTAGATGTGACATAGTAAATGTAAATCTGTCTCCCTCCATTTAGTATCATATGTTACGTTTTGTACGGTATGTATTCATTTGTGGATGTCCATCATCCATTTAGTTTGATATGTTACTAATTACTATTCTGATGATATGTTACGAATTTAAATGTGTTGTAGCCAACGTTAGCTAGGTGGTTAACATTAGCTCGGCTAGGATTATGGTTAGGGTTAAGGTTAGGGTTTAAGATTAAGGTTAGGGGTAGGGGTAAATGTTAGGGGTTAAGGTTTCTGTCTTATGTAACCGTACCAAACGTAACATCATACTATTTTGAGTGTCACAGATTTATGTTTACTATGTTATGTCTTTCAGGTCAGGTTGTCCACACACACCCCCTGACATCATGCTGCAGTGAAGCTCAGGGAGAGAGGGAAAGAGAGAAGGAAAGAGAGGGAGGGAGGGAGTCTGCACTTCAGCATCTCTTATACCATGCTGCGTGATATAGCTACCATCTCCATTCACATCTAAACACTGATCCCAACTGCTACTGCAGTCTTTTCGCTTCCTCTTCTGCTGCAGGCTATCCAATCAATAGTACTAGGGCGTGGCTGATTATCTGCATATCATTATATGTACATGATATGTCCAATCATACATTCAATACTGAAGTCTCAGTGTTAAATTGGAAGCTATTATGCGTAATGATGTAAAATACTGTAGATGTGATGTGTTGTGGATCTCAGGAGTAAACCATGTGTTATACGGTAGAAACGGTTTCACCCGGTGGCTGTCCAGAGAGACAGTAGAATACTTCAGCAGAGAAAAGAAGAGCTGCCTGGCCGCAGGCACTGAATGAATGAACACTGAACAGATAGGAGGGAAAAAAATGTGTGCTCCCATGTTACACTCCAGTGTGTCTAGTACTCTACATCAGATATGCATGTGTCCTATCACGCCTGTTGACCCTTGGATGTGTGTATTAAATGGTGTGTGTGTGTCTCTGGAAGTGTTAAACTATTCTTGTGGGGACCAGAAGTCCCCATAAGAATAGTAAACAAACAAACATTTGACCAACTGGGGACATTGTGTTGGTACCCACAAGGTCAAATGTTATTTTTAGAGGGTTTAAGGTTAAGGTTAGAATTAGTGTTAGGGTTAGAAGCTAGGGTTAGGTTTAGGGTAAAAGTTAAGGTTAAGGTTAGGTTTTTTTGGGTTAAGGTTAGGGTTAGAGTATTGGTTAGGGAAAATAGGATTTTGAATGAGACTGAATTGTGTCCCCACAAGGTTAGCTGTACAAGACTGTGTGTGTGTGTGTATCTCTTTGTGTTATTCCAGTAGGCCCTCTGCATGTGGAAAATGCTCTCATTGACAGTTAGCACATAGAGCTCTGCAGGACTATTTTTAAACAGATTTTCCAAGAAGCGTCCTCCTGTCTCATGTTGCCCCCTACATTGACACACAGTAAACCCTGATGCCAAACTACATGGTTTAGTGTCTGGGTTTAGTTTAAGACCCAAGAGCAAGGTAAGAGCTGACATGCCATAGGCCTAGACTGGGCTACTGGCTCATGTCTTGACATGACTGTATGCTTCTACACAGCAGGCCTAAAACAAACCCTTGTCTCTGTCACCCAAGAGAAGGTCACCGACTCCCCTAAGTCCCTCCCTCTTCTTGTTCAGAATTTCTATCATGCACACATACACAACTCATACATATATTTATACTGAGTACCCTTGATCTAAATTACTCTCAAATTAATCAAGTAGTCTGACATGTCCTCCTTATTCAGATACAGTAACGAATTGTGGTTACAGATCAATAACATCAACACCAGCCACTACAAATAGGTAAGATGTTCCCTGTAATAATGCCAAGGACATAAACAACACACAGCAAACCCAGAGGAACACAACGTACAATTCCCCATCCCCTTACCACCAGTCCCTTATCCCCATTCACAATTCCCCTACCTCATGTCCCCTACCGCCAGTCCCCTACCTCTAGTCCCCTACCTCCTGTCCCCTACCGCCAGTCCCCTACCTCCAGTCCCCTACCCCCAGTCCCCTTACCCCCAGTCCCCTACCCCCATTCCCCATTCCCCTACCTCCTGTCCCCTACCTCCAGTCCCCTACCCCCAGTTACACACCTCCAGTCCCCTACCCCCATTCCCCATTCCCCTAACTCCTGTCCCCTACCTCCAGTCCCCTACCCCCAGTTACACACCTCCAGTCCCCTACCCCCATTCCCCATTCCCCTACCTCCTGTCCCCTACCCCTATTCCCCTACCTCCTGTCTCCTACCCCCATTCCCCTACCCACAGGTACATACCCCAGTCCCCTACCCCCAGTCCCCTTACCCTCAGTCCCCTACCCCCAGTCCCATACCTCCAGCCCCCTAGCCCCAGTCCCCTACCCCCAATACCCTACCCCCAGTCCCATACCTCCAGTCCCCTACCTCCAGTCCCCTACCTCCAGTCCCCTACCCCCAGTTCCATACCTCCAGTCCCCTACCCCCAGTTCCATACCTCTAGTCCCCTACCTCCAGTCCCATACCTCCAGTCCCATACCTCCAGTCCCCTACCAGCCCCCAGTCCCCTACCTCCAGTCCCCAACCCCCAATCCCCTACCCCCAGTCCCATACATTCAGTCCCCTACCCCCAGTCCCATACCTCCAGTCCCCTACCCCCAGTCCCATACCCCCAGTCCCCTACCTCCAGTCCCTTACTCCCAGTCCCATATATCCAGTCCCCTACCTCCAGTCCCCTACCTCCAGTTCCCTACCCACAGTCCCCTACCCACAGTCCCCTACACACAGTCCCCAATTCCCCAGCCCCTTCTAGGCCTACCTCTGACCTGCTCTTCAGACTGCTCCTCTTGGGTCTGAATAGGACATCCTTAAAGTCCAGTTTGAGGTCTGCATCTACACGGGGCATAGTTGCTGAGGTTGCTACAACGGAGGCTGAGTTACGGAGGATCACAGAGGAGGCTCTTCCGAGGCACCAGGTTGCTGTGGTCTTCGTAGGTCTCAAGCCCCAGCCCCCAAACCCGAACCTCCAGGAGCGCAGCGTATTTATAGTGTATGGGATGCCGTCCCAGCCCAGGCCCACATGGCTTTATTTGGTGTGGCCCCGGACTCTCTTGCTCTTTCCCCTTCCCTCTCTCTCTCTCCCTCCTCTCCTCTCCTTCTCTTTCCCCTTCCCTCTCTCTCTCTCCCTCCTCTCCTCTCCTTCTCTTTCCCCTTCCCTCTCCTCTTTCTTTCTTCTTTTCCCTTTCTCCCTCTCCACTCCCTTTCCCGCGACAGAGTGGCAGCAGCAGCCGCGGAAGTGACACACATATCTTGTAAACACACACACGCCTTAACGTAGGCACACTGCAGTGAGACTCAGCAGCACTGCAGCACTGTAGAGCACACCTTCTGTCCAGTAGGGGCATTACTCCCTGTGCAGCCCCGACACTGATATCAATACCCTGAGACAGAGACAGAGAGAGAGAGAGAGAGAGAGAGAGAGAGAGAGAGAGGAGAGAGACAAGAGAGACAAGAGAGACAGGGGAGAGAGAGAGAGAGAGAGAGGAGAGGAGAGAGAGACAAGAGAGACAAGAGAGAGAGGAGAGAGACAAGAGAGACAAGAGAGGTAGAGTAGAGAGACAAGAGAGACGAGAGAGCGAGAGGGGAGAGGAGAGAGAGAGAGAGAGAGAAGGGAGAGAGTGTGTTTGGGGACTATGTGGATAATCCTTATTTTCCTCTTTAAAAATAGAAAATAACGTTTTTCAATGTGTTTATTACTTTCAAATGGACCATGTCCATAAGGATCAATCCCTGCTTTAACAACGCACAAACATGGTACTTTAAGCATAATCACTTTGGCCACAAGGTGCCACAATAGCTTAAGAAATACAGCCGTGTGTGCTTCGGTACTGAACTTTGTGATACAGTTGAGCTTTTCCAGGTACTTTTCCAAGATTCAAAATCCAGGGTTGAAGTCCAGGTCTCCTCTACATAAAACTGTAATAACCTCACAGTGAATACCTAAAGTAACTACATCATATAGCCAACTCATGATGGTAATAACCATTTGATCTTTCACCCCTTTTACAGTATAACTTTCTTACCATATTTTTTTTTTTTTTTTACCTTTATTTAACTAGGCAAGTCAGTTAAGAACAAATTCTTATTTTCAATGACGGCCTAGGAACAGTGGGTTAAATGCCTGTTCAGGGGCAGAACGACAGATGTCAGCAACCTTGTCAGCTCGGGGATTTGAACTTGCAACCTTCCGGTCCAACGCTCTAACCACTAGGCTACCCTGCCGCCCCAGAGTCCAATGGCGGTGAGCTTTACACCACTCCAGCTGATGCTTGGTATTGAGCATGGTGATCTTAGGCTTGTGTGCGGCTGCACGGCCATGGAAACCCATTCTATGAAGCTCCCGATAAATAGTTATAGTGCTTGTGTGGCCTACCACTATCACGGCTGATCCATTGTTGCTCCTAGACGTTTCCACTTCAAAATAACATCACTTACAATTGACCGGGGCAGTTCTAGCAGGGCGGACATTTGACGAACTGACTTATTGGAAAGGTGTCATCCTATGACAGTGCCACGTTGAAAGTCACTGAGCTCTTCACTGGCCATTCTAATGCTATTGTTTGTCTATAGAGATTGCATGGCTGTGTGCTTGATTTCACACCTGTCAGCAATGGGTGCGGCTGAAATTGCCGAATCCACTCACTTTCGGCCACATACTTTCGGCCATGTAGCGTATGTATAGTAGGTGAACGTCCACGTGGTCACCACCACTGCAAGTATGGCCACTATAGTGGAGGGAGGGGGAACTTAGGTCACTTTTACCCTCCTTTATATTTTATGATTAGGGTTGTGACGTCCCTCCCACTTTGTCTGCTGGGATCTCCTGTTTGGTGGTCTGCTTGTTGCTGTAGACCAGTGGGCTGAGCTAGGAGGATCGTCAGCTGATGTGGTGCACCTGGGCAGGCTTGGCCTGCAGGCTATAAAGGGTGGCCACATCAGCCAACACTCTCTCTCTTCCCTGACTGGCAGGCTGGCTTCCACCATCTTTAGTTTTTGGTCTGTTTTCACCATACAACACCCTCTCCACTCATCCACACACAGCGTACACTAATGATCCTACATTCGTCCACAGCTTATGTTACATTTTTGTATTTGTTAATATTAAGTTTAATAAACGTGTTCCTTTTTACATGTAAGTCATGCATGGTCTCCCTTTGTTGTTAGGAACTATGAGCCAGGTCGTAACAGGGTTGACCCGTCTATTACAATAGATGTGTTTTTGCATTAGGTTTTAGCCATCTATTTACCCATGGTGCTTAGGGTTTACCCAAGGATTCTTTATTCCTATGTATCACTGCAAGAAATATCCAGCATAAGAAGCAGCCTAGTGTACTTTACAGAATGTACACCATATAAACCTGCATCAGCAAGTTGAACAAGATGAGACTTCACGTGTGTGTGTGTGTGTGTGTGTGTGTGTGTGTGTGTGTGTGTGTGTGTGTGTGTGTGTGTGTGTGTGTGTGTGTGTGTGTGTGTGTGTGTGTGTGTGGTGTGTGTGCGTGTGTGCGTGCGTGCGTGCGTGCGTGCGTGCGTGCGTGCGTGCGTGCGTGCGTGCGTGCGTGCGTGCGTGCGTGCGTGCGTGCGTGCGTGCGTGCGTGCGAGTGTGTGTGTTATCGGTGTGTGTGACACTGGAAATATGTAGGTGGAAGTGCACTCGGTCATTGCTGGTTGTGTGTGTGTGTGTGTGTGTGTGTGTGTGTGTGTGTGTGTGTGTGTGTGTGTGTGTGTGTGTGTGTGTGTGTGTGTGTGTGTGTGTGTGTGTGTGTGTGTGTGTGTGTGTGTGCGTGCGTGCGAGTGTGTGTGTTATCGGTGTGTGTGACACTGGAAATATGTAGGTGGAAGTGCACTCGGTCATTGCTGGTTGTGTGTGTGTGTGTTTGTGTGTCTGTGTGTGTAACTACTGGGGAGTAGGTCAGTGACAGACATCTTTAGTAAAGCCAAGTAGCAGAGAACAGAACAGATGGTTTGAATTGTTTGCGTGGAGAACATTTTATAGCCTTAGGTATTTTTTCTCTTTTTTTTCTTCCTCCCCTACCTCCTATCAACAGCACCCCCAACCTCTCCCCTCCCTCCTATCAACATCCCCCCCACCCCTCCCCTCTCTTCTATCAACAGCACCCTCCACCCCTCCCCTCCCTCCTATCAACAGCACCCTCCACCCCTCCCCTCCCTCCTATCAACAGCACCCTCCACCCCTCCCCTCACTCCTATCAACAGCACCCCCCACCCCTCCCCTCCCTCCTATCAACAGCACCCTCCACCCCTCCCCTCCCTCCTATCAACAGCACCCCCAACCCCTCCCCTCCCTCCTATCAACAACACCCCCCACCCCTCCCCTCCCTCCTATCAACAGCACCCTCCACCCCTCCCCTCCCTCCTATCAACAGCACCCTCCACCCCTCCCCTCCCTCCTATCAACAGCACCCTCCACCCCTCCCCTCCCACCTATCAACAGCCCCCTCCACCCCTCCCCTCCCTCCTATCAACAGCACCCTCCACCCCTCCCCTCCCTCCTATCAACAGCACCCTCCACCCCTCCCCTCCCTCCTATCAACAGCACCCTCCACCCCTCCCCTCCCTCCTATCAACAGCACCCCCAACCCCTCCCCTCCCTCCTATCAACAGCACCCCCAACCCCTCCCCTCCCTCCTATCAACAGCACCCTCCATCCCTCCCCTCCCTTCTATCAACAGCACCCTCCACCCCTCCCCTCCCTCCTATCAACAGCACCCTCCACCCCTCCCCTCCCTTCTATCAAAAGCACCCTCCACCCCTCCCCTCCCTCCTATCAACAGCACCCTCCACCCCGCCCCTCCCTCCTATCAACAGCACCCTCCACCCCTCCCCTCCCTCCTATCAACAGCACCCCCAACCCCTCCCCTCCCTCCTATCAACAGCACCCCCAACCCATCCCCTCCCTCCTATCAACAGCACCCCCAACCCAAAACATTTTCCCGCGGCCATGAATGTACAGTATGTGTATGTGGGGAGGGCAACACTATTCGGGAAATGAGAGGAAAGGGGCTTCTAATTTGGCAGACTAGAGCAGACATGAAAACAGCAGGGGACATAATAAGCAATGGGGGGGTTCAGGATGCCTCCTGGTATGAGTTTGATTATCTTTCGTAACAGTAACTCTAAGTCCATTGTATTTTGCGCCATGCACTAAATAGGCCACAGTATGTCATTTCAGACCAAGTATCTGTAAGTAAAGATGATACAAGACTTTAAGTAGGCCAGAAGAACGTGTACAATACAAGGAAAGGAATGTTAGAGTTGTTTACTTAAAACGAGTGCTGTTCCTTTTGCTGTAGGTCACTCTCCTTCTGAGAACACACTTAAAAATACACTCTTAGAAGACAAGGGTGCTGCTAACTAGATCTATAGTGGCTAGTCCCCATAGGGGAATCCTTTATGGTTGTATGTAGAACCCTGCCAAATGTTCTACCTAGAACCCCCTATAAAGGGTTCTTCCTCTGACTCCTTGTAAATTGTTCTTCCGAGACCCATCTATTAAAGTGTCTACTTAAAACCTATGTATTTTATAATCTAAGGGTTCTAAATGGAACCCTCATTGAATGGTAGAATCCTTTTATCTTTTGATACAAAATGAGCATTCTAAACTGATGATTTTTTTCAAACTAAAATAAGGAGGACTTGCACTCACCAACCATCAAGGAGCTGAATGCATTTCAATGCATTACATTCACACTAAGACCTCCGGCCACTCTCTCACTCTGTCTGCATGGGTCTGTAAACTGTAATGATTCCTAAGCCATTGAAAGCTATCTCTGCCTAGCCATGAGATTGGAGAGTGTCTGAAGATAACTTTGAGAATATAAAGTCAACAGAGATGAAGTTGGAACACGCTGGACGGGTATTTAAGATAATGACTCCAGCATGGATTAATAGATTAGACTTTCATTGGATCTCTAGTTTACCCCTCCCTTTTTATTTATATCTCTCGCCATCCTGTTCTCTCTCTCTCACTCTTTCTCTCTGTGTTAACCTCTCCCTCCTGTTCTCTCTGTGTTAACCTCTCCCTCCTGTTCTCTCCCTCTCCCTCCTGTTCTCTCTGTGTTAACCTCTCCCTCCTGTTCTCTCTGTGTTAACCTCGCACTCCTGTTCTCTCTGTGTTAACCTCTCCCTCCTGTTCTCTCTTTGTTAACCTCTCCCTCTTGTTCTCTCTGTGTTAACCTCTCCTTTCTGTTCTCTGTGTTAACCTCTCCCCCCTGTTCTCTCTGTGTTAACCTCTCCCTCCTGTTCTCTGTGTTAACCTCTCCTTTCTGTTCTCTCTGTATTAACCTCTCCCTCCTATTCTCTCCCTCTCCCTCCTGTTCTCTGTGTTAACCTCTCCCTCCTGTTCTCTGTATTAACCTCTCCCTCCTGTTCTCTCCCTCTCCCTCCTGTTCTCTGTGTTAACCTCTCCCCCCGGTTCTCTCTGTGTTAACTTCTCCCTCCTGTTTTCTCTGTGTTAACCTCTCCCCCTGTTCTCTGTGTTAACCTCTCCCTCCTGTTCTCTCTGTGTTAAACTCTCCCTCCTGTTCTCTCTCTATTAACCGATCCCTCCTGTTCTCTCTGTGTTAACCTCTCCCTCCTGTTCTCTCCATCTCCCTCCTGTTCTCTGTATTAACCTCTCCCTCCTGTTCTCTCTGTGTTAACCTCTCCTTTCTGTTCTCTGTGTTAACCTCTCCCTCCTGTTCTCTCTGTATTAACCTCTCCCTCCTGTTCTCCGTGTTAACCTCTCCCTCCTGTTCTCTGTGTTAACCTCTCCCCCCTGTTATCTCTGTGTTAACCTCTCCCCCCTGTTCTCTGTGTTAACCTCTCCCTCCTGTTCTCTCTGTGTTAACCTCTCCCTCCTGTTCTCTCTGTGTTAACCTCTCCCTCCTGTTCTCTCTCGATGAACCGATCCCTCCTGTTCTCTCTGTGTTAACCTCTCCCCCCTGTTCTCTGTGTTAACCTCTCCCCCTGTTCTCTGTGTTAACCTCTCCCCCCTGTTCTCTGTGTGTTAACCTCTCCCCCCTGTTCTCTCTGTGTTAACCTCTCCCTCCTGTTCTCTGTATTAACCTCTCCCTCCTGTTCTCTCTGTGTTAACCTCTCCCCCCTGTTCTCTGTGTTAACCTCTCCCTCCTGTTCTCTCTGTGTTAACCTCTCACCCATGTTCTCTGTGTTAACCTCTCCCTCATGTTCTCTGTGTTAACCTCTCCCTCCTGTTCTCTCTGTGTTAACCTCTCCCTCCTGTTCTCTGTGTTAACCTCTCCCTCCTGTTCTCTCTGTGTTAACCTCTCCCCCCTGTTCTCTGTGTTAACCGCTCCCTCCTGTTCTCTGTGTTAATCTCTCCCTCCTGTTCTCTCTGTGTTAACCTCTCCATCCTGTTCTCTCTGTGTTAACCTCTCAATCCTGTTCTCTGTGTTAACCTCTCCCACCTGTTCTCTCTGTGTTAACCTCTCCCTCATGTACTCTTTGTGTTAACCTTTCCCTCCTGTACTCTCTGTGTTAACCTCTCCCTCCTGTTTTCTGTGTTAACCTCTCCCCCCTGTTCTCTCTGTGTTAACCTCTCCCTCCTGTTCTCTGTGTTAACCTCTCCTTTCTGTTCTCTCTGTATTAACCTCTCCCTCCTATTCTCTCCCTCTCCCTCCTGTTCTCTGTGTTAACCTCTCCCTCCTGTTCTCTCTGTATTAACCTCTCCCTCCTGTTCTCTCCCTCTCCCTCCTGTTCTCTGTATTAACCTCTCCCTCCTGTTCTCTCCCTCTCCCTCCTGTTCTCTGTGTTAACCTCTCCCCCCGGGTTCTCTCTGTGTTAACCTCTCCCTCCTGTTTTCTCTGTGTTAACCTCTCCCCCTGTTCTCTGTGTTAACCTCTCCCTCCTGTTCTCTCTGTGTTAAACTCTCCCTCCTGTTCTCTCTCTATTAACCGATCCCTCCTGTTCTCTCTGTGTTAACCTCTCCCTCCTGTTCTCTCCATCTCCCTCCTGTTCTCTGTATTAACCTCTCCCTCCTGTTCTCTCTGTGTTAACTTCTCCTTTCTGTTCTCTGTGTTAACCTCTCCCTCCTGTTCTCTCTGTATTAACCTCTCCCTCCTGTTCTCCGTGTTAACCTCTCCCTCCTGTTCTCTCTGTATTAACCTCTCCCTCCTGTTCTCCGTGTTAACCTCTCCCTCCTGTTCTCTGTGTTAACCTCTCCCCCCTGTTATCTCTGTGTTAACCTCTCCCTCCTGTTCTCTCTGTATTAACCTCTCCCTCCTGTTCTCCGTGTTAACCTCTCCCTCCTGTTCTCTGTGTTAACCTCTCCCCCCTGTTATCTCTGTGTTAACCTCTCCCCCCTGTTCTCTGTGTTAACCTCTCCCCCCTGTTCTCTGTGTGTTAACCTCTCCCCCCTGTTCTCTCTGTGTTAACCTCTCCCTCCTGTTCTCTGTATTAACCTCTCCCTCCTGTTCTCTCTGTGTTAACCTCTCCCCCCTGTTCTCTGTGTTAACCTCTCCCTCCTGTTCTCTCTGTGTTAACCTCTCCCCCATGTTCTCTGTGTTAACCTCTCCCTCATGTTCTCTGTGTTAACCTCTCCCTCCTGTTCTCTCTGTGTTAACCTCTCCCTCCTGTTCTCTGTGTTAACCTCTCCCTCCTGTTCTCTGTGTTAATCTCTCCCTCCTGTTCTCTCTGTGTTAACCTCTCCATCCTGTTCTCTCTGTGTTAACCTCTCCATCCTGTTCTCTGTGTTAACCTCTCCCTCCTGTTCTCTCTGTGTTAACCTCTCCCTCCTGTACTCTTTGTGTTAACCTCTCCCTCCTGTACTATCTGTGTTAACCTCTCCCTCCTGTTTTCTGTGTTAACCTCTCCCCCCTGTTCTCTCTGTGTTAACCTCTCCCTCCTGTTCTCTGTGTTAACCTCTCCTTTCTGTTCTCTCTGTATTAACCTCTCCCTCCTGTTCTCTCTGTGTTAACCTCTCCTTTCTGTTCCCTGTGTTAACCTCTCCCCCCGGTTCTCTCTGTGTTAACCTCTCCCTCCTGTTCTCTGTGTTAACCTCTCCCTCCTGTTTTCTCTGTGTTAACCTCTCCCCCCTGTTCTCTGTGTTAACCTCTCCCTCCTGTTCTCTCTGTGTTAACCTCTCCCTCCTGTTCTCTCTGTGTTAGCCTCTCCCTCCTGTTCTCTCTCGATTAACCGATCCCTCCTGTTCTCTCTGTGTTAACCTCTCCCTCCTGTTTTCTCTGTGTTAACCTCTCCCCCCTGTTCTCTGTGTTAACCTCTCCGTCCTGTTCTCTGTGTTAACCTCTCCCCCCTGTTCTCTGTGTGTTAACCTCTCCCCCCTGTTCTCTCTGTGTTAACCTCTCCCTCCTGTTCTCTGTATTAACCTCTCCCTCCTGTTCTCTCTGTGTTAACCTCTCCCTCCTGTTTTCTCTGTGTTAACCTCTCCCCCCTGTTCTCTGTGTTAACCTCTCCCTCCTGTTCTCTGTGTTAATCTCTCCCTCCTGTTCTCTCTGTGTTAACCTCTCCCCCTGTTCTCTGTGTTAACCTCTCCCCCCTGTTCTCTGTGTGTTAACCTCTCCCCCCTGTTCTCTCTGTGTTAACCTCTCCCTCCTGTTCTCTGTATTAACCTCTCCCTCCTGTTCTCTCTGTGTTAACCTCTCCCCCTTTTCTCTGTGTTAACCGCTCCCTCCTGTTCTCTGTGTTAATCTCTCCCTCCTGTTCTCTCTGTGTTAACCTCTCCATCCTGTTCTCTCTGTGTTAACCTCTCCATCCTGTTCTCTGTGTTAACCTCTCCCTCCTGTTCTCTCTTTGTTAACCTCTCCCTCCTGTACTCTCTGTGTTAATCTCTCCCTCCTGTACTCTCTGTGTTAACCTCTCCCTCCTGTTCTCTGTGTTAATCTCTCCCTCCTGTTCTCTGTGTTAACCTCTCCCTCCTGTTATCTCTGTGTTAACCTCTCCCTCCTGTTCTCTCCCTCTCGCTCTTTCTCTTTCTCTCTGTTTGTCATCCTCTCCCTCCTGTACTCTCTGTGTTAACCTCTCCCTCCTGTTCTCTGTGTTAACCTATCCCTCCTGTTCTCTGTGTTAACCTCTCCCTCCTGTTCTCTCCCTCTCGCTCTTTCTCTTTCTCTCTGTTTGTCATCCTCTCCCTCCTGTACTCTCTGTGTTAACCTCTCCCTCCTGTTCTCTGTGTTAACCTATCCCTCCTGTTCTCTGTGTTAACCTCTCCCTCCTGTTCTCTCTGTGTTAACCTCTCCCTCCTGTTCTCTCCCTCTCGCTCTTTCTCTTTCTCTCTGTGTTAACCTCTCCCTCCTGTTCTCTCTGTGTTAACCTCTCCCTCCTGTTCTCTCCCTCTCGCTCTTTCTCTTTCTCTCTGTGTTAACCTCTCCCTCCTGTTCTCTCTGTGTTAACCTCTCCCTCCTGTTCTCTCCCTCTCGCTCTTTCTCTTTCTCTCTGTGTTAACCTCTCCCTCCTGTTCTCTCTGTGTTAACCTCTCCCTCCTGTTCTCTCCCTCTCGCTCTTTCTCTTTCTCTCTGTGTTAACCTCTCCCTCCTGTTCTCTCTGTGTTAACCTCTCCCTCCTGTTCTCTCCCTCTCGCTCTTTCTCTTTCTCTCTGTGTTAACCTCTCCCTCCTGTTCTCTCTGTGTTAACCTCTCCCTCCTGTTCTCTCCCTCTCGCTCTTTCTCTTTCTCTCTGTTTGTCATCCTCTCCCTCCTGTTCTCTCTGTGTTAACCTCTCCCTCCTGTTCTCTCTGTGTTAACGTTACTATTTATACACTTTTGTCATACATTATATATTTTCATTTCCACACATAATCCCCATAAACTTGATATAGTTTCACATTCTTTTCTGACATATGACTAATACGTTTTGCCTGTGTGCTTTTGACCATATGACAGCTAGGTATATATTCTGTTGCAGTGCAACAGAGCAGAAAACCCTAAGTGGCCTACTTCTATGTTTCTACTCCCATCTGGGTTACTGGCTGCCTCTGGCCCCACGGCTGGACAGTGGAAACTGCACAACAAAAGGCAAAGACCAACACTATGTTGTCTCCTATTGATCTCCATATAGACCAACACTATGTTGTCTCCTATTGATCTCCATATAGACCAACACTATGTTGTCTCCTATTGATCTCCATATAGACCAACACTATGTTGTCTCCTATTGATCTCCATATAGACCAACACTATGTTGCCTCTTGTTGATCTCCATATAGACCAACACTATGTTGTCTCCTATTGATCTCCATATAGACCAACACTATGTTGTCTCCTATTGATCTCCATATAGACCAACACTATGTTGTCTCCTATTGATCTCCATATAGACCAACACTATGTTGTCTCCTATTGATCTCCATATAGACCAACACTATGTTGTCTCCTATTGATCTCCATATAGACCAACACTATGTTGTCTCCTATTGATCTCCATATAGACCAACACTATGTTGTCTCCTATTGATCTCCATATAGACCAACACTATGTTGTCTCCTATTGATCTCCATATAGACCAACACTATGTTGTCTCCTATTGATCTCCATATAGACCAACACTATGTTGTCTCCTATTGATCTCCATATAGACCAACACTATGTTGTCTCCTATTGATCTCCATATAGACCAACACTATGTTGCCTCCTACTGATCTCCATATAGACCAACACTATGTTGTCTCCTATTGATCTCCATATAGACCAACACTATGTTGTCTCCTATTGATCTCCATATAGACCAACACTATGTCGTCTCTTATTGATCTCCATATAGACCAACACTATGTCGCCTCCTATTGATCTCCATATAGACCAACACTATGTTGCCTCCTATTGATCTCCATATAGACCAACACTATGTTGCCTCCTACTGATCTCCATACAGACCAACACTATGTTGCCTCCTACTGATCTCCATATAGACCAACACTATGTTGTCTCCTATTGATCTCCATATAGACCAACACTATGTTGCCTCCTACTGATCTCCATATAGACCAACACTATGTTGCCTCCTACTGATCTCCATATAGACCAACACTATGTTGTCTCCTACTGATCTCCATATAGACCAACACTATGTTGCCTCCTACTGATCTCCATATAGACCAACACTATGTTGTCTCCTATTGATCTCCATATAGACCAACACTATGTCACCTCCTATTGATCTTCATATAGACCAACACTATGTCGCCTCCTATTGATCTCCATATAGACCAACACTATGTTGCCTCCTATTGATCTCCATATAGACCAACACTATGTTGCCTCCTACTGATCTCCATACAGACCAACACTATGTCGCCTCCTATTGATCTTCATATAGACCAACACTATGTTGTCTCCTATTGATCTCCATATAGACCAACACTATGTTGTCTCCTACTGATCTCCATATAGACCAACACTATGTTGTCTCCTATTGATCTCCATATAGACCAACACTATGTTGTCTCCTATTGATCTCCATATAGACCAACACTATGTCGCCTCCTATTGATCTCCATATAGACCAACACTATGTTGCCTCCTATTGATCTCCATATAGACCAACACTATGTTGCCTCCTACTGATCTCCATACAGACCAACACTATGTCGCCTCCTATTGATCTTCATATAGACCAACACTATGTTGCCTCCTACTGATCTCCATATAGACCAACACTATGTTGCCTCCTACTGATCTCCATATAGACCAACACTATGTTGTCTCCTATTGATCTCCATATAGACCAACACTATGTTGCCTCCTACTGATCTCCATATAGACCAACACTATGTTGCCTCCTACTGATCTCCATATAGACCAACACTATGTTGTCTCCTACTTATCTCTATATAGACCAACACTATGTCGCCTCCTACTGATCTCCATATAGACCAACACTATGTTGTCTCCTATTGATCTCCATATAGACCAACACTATGTCGCCTCCTATTGATCTTCATATAGACCAACACTATGTTGCCTCCTACTGATCTCCATATAGACCAACACTATGTTGCCTCCTACTGATCTCCATATAGACCAACACTATGTTGTCTCCTATTGATCTCCATATACAGTGCCATACAAAAGTATTCACCCCCTTTGGTGTTTTTGTTTCATTACAACCTCTAATTTAAATGGATTTTTATTTGGATTTCATACACAAAATAGTCCAAATGGGTGAAGTGAAATTTAAAAAATAACTTGTTTAAAAAAATTCTAAAAAAATAAAAACAGTAAAAGTGGTGCATGTATGTGTATTCAGCCCCTTTGCTATAAAGCCCCTAAATAAGATCTGGTGCAACCAATTACCTTCAGAAGTCACATAATTAGTTAAATAAAGTCCACCTCTAAGTGTCACATGATCTGTCACATGATCTCAGTATATATACACATCTGTTCTGAAAGGCCCCAGAGTCTGCAACATCACTAAGCAAGGGGTACCGCCAAGCAAGCGGCACTATGAAGACCAAGGAGCTCTGCAAACAGACCAGGGACAAAGTTGTGGAGATGTTCAGATCAGGGTTGGGTTATAAAAAAATATCAGAAACTGAACATCCCAAGGAGCATTACCATTATATCCATGGCACCACAACAACCCTGCCAAGAGAGGGCTGCCCACCAAAACTCACAGATCAGGCAATGAGGGCATTAATCAGAGGCAACAAAGAGACCAAAGATAACCCTGAATTAGCTACAAAGCTCCACAGCGGAGATTGGAGTATCTGTCCATAGGACCACTTTAAGTCGTACACGGCACAGAGCTGGGCTTTACGGAAGAGTGGCCAGAAAAAAGCCATTGATTAAAGAAGAAAATAAGCAAACACATTTGGTGTTCGCCAAAAGTCATGTGGGAGACTCCCCAAACATATGGAAGAAGGTACTCTGGTCAGATGAGATTAAAATTGAGCATTTTGGCCATCAGGGAAAACACTATGTTTGGCGCAAACCCAACACATCACCCCAAGAACACCATCCCCACAGTGGGGATGTTTTGCCATCGGCAGGGACTGGGAAACTGGTCAGAATTGAAGGAATGATGGATGCCGCTAAATTCTTGAGGAAAACCTATTTCAGTCTTCCAGAGATTTGAGACTGGGACGGAGGCTCACCTTCCAGCAGGACAATGACCCTAAGCTTACTGCTAAAGAAAAACATTTTGTGGTTTAAGGGGAAACATTTAAATGTATTAGAATGGCCTAGTCAAAGCCCAGACCTCAAGCCAATTGAGAATCTGTGGTATGACTTAAAGTTTGCTGTACACCAACGGAACCCATCCAACTTGAAGGAGCTGGAGCAGTTTTGCCTTGAATGGGCAAAAATCCCAGTGGCTAGATGTGCCAAGCTTATAGAGACATACCCCAAGAGACTTGCAGCTGTAATTGCAAAAGGTGGCTCTACAAAGTATTGACTTTGGGGGGGTGAATAGTTATGCATGCTCAAGTTCTGTTTTAGTCTTATTTCTTGTTTGTTTCACAATTAAAAATATTTTGCATCTTCAACGTGGTAGGCTTGTTGGGTAAATCAAATGATACAAACCCCTAAAAAAACTATTTTAATTCCAGGTTGTAAGGTAACAAAATAGGAAAAATGCCAATGGGGGTGAATACTTTCGCAAGCCACTGTAGACTAACACTGTTGCTTGTACTGAGGAAGATCAGGGTTAAAGCCATAATCTGCAATTCGTTTGGTAGCCAAATGTTTTCAGCCCCACCACTTGGTTTGAAATCATATTCTTCAAGAATCAAAACGGGCATTTAGAAATCATTAATTGAAAAGGACTATTGAACAGCTGTAAATATTGCAGATTGTCACTAGACATTCAGGTGGCGAAATAAAGGCACCATTTTCTGTGTGACAGCAAGGCAGCAAGTTTAAGGCTTTTGCTAAAGAAAGGCTTAGGGGTTCTCTGTCGATGAGCAGCAATCACCTCATTCTTCCTGAACCCTCCCTCTGTTCCAGCAGTCACCAGTGCCCTTGGAATCTAACAGCATTGATTTTGTCTGACTGTGTGTGGCATGTACACAGATAGGGATCAATACTCTGCAATGGTCTATGGTGTCACCTCCCCTCGATCTTCAAACTATTATCACAGTGAAGCAATCTTATCCTAAATTAAATCAATACAAATTGCACTGTACCGTTAGTGCAATTTGAACACATGCATTCTGATACAAGATCAGTACACAGAAACCATAATGGATTTACTACTTAAAATGACAGGCAACAAAAGCATTAATTAAATAAGGTGGCATACCAGGCCAGGCATGAACTTTTAACCCTATGAGCCTCCATCAATCTTTAGTAACGAGAGCCTCAGTCATCTAAACCCCATATCTTTATCTGACCTTTCAGTTGTGCCTGTCCCCATTGAGAATAAGAAAGAGTGAGTGAGAGGTGAAAGGGGGTAACTTGAACAGCCAAAGCCAATTAGATCAATGAACACATTTCCCCCCCAAAAAAATACAATTTAAACAACTCAAATGCTTGTTTAAAAAAAAAAACTTTATTAATACTTTTCTAGTTCAAAGAAATACAATATAAAAGACAGTTCTTTCTACATTTGCAGAGCATAGTTTTTGCTTCAGAAAACAGAAACAAATCCTACTTGAACAAAGAGATGAAATAATCAATCCCCTGCAGTGACTATGTGCCAAATGGTGTCAGCAATAAAGACAACATATTCCTCAAAGAAAGAATGCATATCAAAACACAATGTCGTTGTCTCAAATGGCACCCTATTCCTAAACAGTGCACTAATTTCAACCAGAGTGCTATGGGCTCTGGTCAAAAGTACTGCACTGCACTGCATAGGGAATAGGGTGCCACTTGAGACGCAAGCCAGTGTTGCTACATTAAGGCAAAACCCTATGGATAAAACACTGGTGAAGTTTCCTTGGTAAAGTGACAGTGTATTCATTCTTCCACCCCCCCCCCCCCCCCCCCCCCAAAAAAAAAAAAAAACTCAAAAAGCAGCTCGTATTGCACTGACAGATCGACTAGTACCCTTTAATAATAAAATCATAAGGAACTCCCTAGTTGACCACATAGAACAGAAGTTGAGGACGCACACACACACACACACCGCTACACAGTAGAGGCTGAAAAACAGTAGCCTGGTCCCAGAACTGCTTGTGCTGTATAGCTAGCTCCTAAAACCTGGGTTAGTTATACAACACAAGCCAATCTGGGATCAGGTTAAAAAAACAGCCTTACTAATAAATAATCACAGATCACTTATTGAGTAAAAGAATACAGGGAGCATCTTATTTTGGGGCTTCCATCTGTGAAGGTTCTGTTATGGGATAGAATGCTGAATGTCTGGAGCTCATAGAGTTCCGTATGAGTGGAGTTACTTTATAAAGACCCATTGGGAATGGACTAGGAGATTCAACCATTTATCTTTCCCTGTCAGAGTTCTGGTTTGGTTCCAGAACCTGGCACTCATATACACATTAATACCGGGCTTATCGTCAAGACTTCCCCTTGGTTGCATCCCAAATTGCACCCCTTCCCTGCAAAGTGCACCACTGGTCAAAAGTGGTGCAGTACTGTACATAGGAAATAGGGTGCCTTTTGGGAAAGTACTTCTCTAAAATCAGAATGCAGTGCTGTACCAGGGCCAGATTCCTACCCCCAAATAACTTCTCATTGGCATGGAAACAGAACAAAAAAATGCATTTCACTCCATTAGAACCATAAAATGAGATTCTAAAAGCTTAAAACGAAGAAACTTAAATGCAAATATACTTATAAAACAACTGAACGATTATGTACGTTGCCTACTATTCTCCTAGAACACAGAATTCCCTCATATTGTACAAGCGTTACAGGCTATGAGCCCAATAGATCATTCACATTCTGTACACGGATATGGAGCAAAAAAACAAACAAAAGCACAATCCAAATGAAATAAATCCGATCACACCGCTACTGCTGATCAAATCAACAGCTGCAGTTCAATTAAGAAAATATAATAGGCAATAATCCTAAAATTCAAATGGAAATTCAAAATCCCAAATCCATCATTGGTTTAAAAAAATAAATATCGACAGTGGAAAAATACCACTGTCAGGATGGTAAGGTGATAAACAAAGAAACCGTGGTGTTGGGACTGGACTGTGTCTGGAATGGCATCATATTCCCTAATTAGTGCATTATTGGGGACAGCACTATGTAGGGTGCCAGGGTGCTATTTGGGATGCAGTCTGGAAGTGGGGGAGTGGTTTATGTCTCAGTCTGGTAGATCTTGTTGGAGTCGTGGTGGTTGTTGGTGTTGGAGTGGTCCTTGGTGTGGCAGGTATATGCTAGCCCACCGATAGCTCTGTGGACGGGGCTGCTGTCGTCGTCGTGGGAGGTGTTGCTGAGGTTTAGGAGACTGGTGCAGGTGGGCAGGTAGACATGCTGCACGTGTTCCACCTCAGATCGACACACCGGACACAACTGGGGAGAGATAATTGAATGTCAACATAAGACTAGCTGTCACTTGTTAAGTTACAGAAATGGAACAGGTCAAATATATCAAAGAACATGAAGACATGGCTGTCGGTGGTTTGTCAAAGCAATGGCACTGTTACTACGGTCTTTGGACCACTGTGTGCTACAAGTACTGCACATGCAGATCCACACACCGCTTCAAAGGGTTCAAACACCGCTTCAAAGGGTTCAAACACCGCTTCAAAGGGTTCAAACACCGCTTCAAACACAGCTTCAAAGGGTTCAAACATCGCTTCAAAGGGTTCACACACCGCTTCAAAGGGTTCAAACACCGCTTCAAAGGGTTCAAACACCGCTTCAAAGGGTTCAAACACCGCTTCAAAGGGTTCAAACACCGCTTCAAAGGGTTCAAACACCGCTTCAAAGGGTTCAAACACCGCTTCAAAGGGTTCAAACACTGCTTCAAAGGGTTCAAACACCGCTTCAAAGGGTTCAAACACCGCTTCAAAGGGTTCAAACACCGCTTCAAAGGGTTCAAACACCGCTTCAAAGGGTTCAAACACAGCTTCAAAGGGTTCAAACACAGCTTCAAAGGGTTCAAACACAGCTTCAAAGGGTTCAAACACCGCTTCAAAGGGTTCACACACCGCTTCAAAGGGTTCAAACACAGCTTCAAAGGGTTCAAACACCACCCTATTTACCAGTGGAAGCTGTTGAGGGGAGGACAGCTTATAGTGATGGCTGGAATGGAATCAACCACAATAAACCATGTATTTGATACCATTCCATTTACACCAATATTATGAGCCGTCCTCCCCTCAGCAGCCTCCACTGGCATATACAGTGTTTTGGTTGTTCACGTGTGAGTCGAACTCATTCCACAAAACCACAAGCCCGGGGCTGCAGAATGGACCAGGCAGCCAGAGTCTCAGAATCATATTGAAGACATCCAGAACAGACTAATTATACTAACCAGTCTGTCAGTGACAGTGAAGAGTAGTGGAATAACAATCCAATTTAATTTAACCCGTCAATTGTATTATAGCTGTGTAAAAGCCTGTTAACCAACTAGGGACCACTAGATGGAATTATCCACGATACACTGTTTAGAAAAGGCTAAGGGGGCGGCCATGTTGGAAAGATTTTTTTCTCCCCGGAATGTTCTCCCTGCGTGGCAGTTCTCTCCTCTCACTGTGTTTGGGTCCAGCCACATAAAACGACACATTTCCCTGTGGATTTAGTGGAATAGACATTTGCTGGCCTGCTGCCGGCAGCTTTAATCCACAGCCGCTAACTCACCATCTGCTACGGCAGTTCAAGCAAAATTTAGGAGATTAGTGGGAGGGCCAATCAGGTGAGCTGAACCCATACATGAGCAAAATACTGGATCGGTTTTTAAAAGTCATAAAATGGATATGAGAGAAAGAGAGGTTACTGCTCAGAGGGAGTGACTCAGGAGAAAAATCAAGTATTCTCCTTGAATCTGTGCTCTGCCACTCATGGTATTACACAGCTAGAACCCTAGAGTGTGCTTGTTGTGTTGTGCCAAGGACTACCAGAAAAGGAAGACATTAAACCTAGCGAGACAGCTTTCGTATTCATGGGGGTAGATGGTAGTGGTGGCATCCAAATGTCGACTTGACCAAAAACCATTAAAAAAAAATGGTGCATAGGTTAGTGTTCATTGACTAGTAGTTGTTTCTCAATTTGACCAAAACCAACATGCACAACATTCAATCATTTACAAGCAATGACTTTCGTCTCAGTCTCCTCACCGGTAGTTGGTTGGCGCATGTCTGGCAGCATACCATGTGTCCACAGGGGCAGAAGGCTGCATCTATCTCCTCCTCACAGCACAGCATACACAGCAGAGCCTCCCTGAGCTTCTCTAGTCTCTCCAGCAGTGCCCTGCTCTGCTGGCAGCTGCCACAATCCTCCCCCACCCCCTCCCCCTGGCCACGAAGGGGACTGTGCCCCAAAGGCGTCCTCTCGCCGCCCGTCCCCGCCGCACGTGCCACCAGGTCCACGATGCCGGCGTTGTAGAGTGCCCGGCGTGCGTAGTCGTAGACCTCCTTGGAGGTGCGTCGGATGTCGAAGACGTACTTCTTTCCCAGGTTTATGTTCTCGTTGAGGAAGAGAGACGCCAGGTGGCCCTTGAAATCACGGCTGTACTGCATCATCACTGCGTTGGTCACCGTGTCACACCTGGAAGAGAAAGCGAGACGTTATTAACCAAGAAGTCAATCCAACTTTCCTTCATCAGTCAATTGAACGTTGGACAATTTTTTTTATACATTGATTTCCCAATCCTCCACTTTGACTCAACCTATACATGGGATTGATCATGTTTAAGGACTAGAAATCCTCTAAATCTGATCCAGAAACAGTTACTACACTAAGCTCAAGTACAGAACAAGCCCATCACCACAACCTGGGGAAGACATGGTGAAAAATTCTGAACCCCCCCCCCCCCCCACACACACACACACTAGAGAGGTCATCTTTGTGACTATTATAACCTAGCTGTGAACAATCTCATTGCTCTGCAGTAGGCCAATTTAAATGGCTGACCTTCATTTTCCAGGAAGAATAAAGCACCTTTTCATTAATATCAACACTATTACATTCTATGGCTTTATCAATCACTTCAGACCAAGAACATGTAAAAGGAATTGGTATATAGTGGCTTCAACAAACTTCCTCCTTAAGGACCATAGCATAGTCTCAGTGAATGTGTACAACTGTAATTCAGGATGCATATTCAGCGAGCAGCACTCCATGTTAAACAGAGCAAAATGTTGAGTGAAAGTGATTGAGAGAACCTGACCTATCAGGACTTCTAAATGGGGAAGTAAAATGCTTGACTGGTTAGCTGCCCCCCTAGGCAGTAGAACTCTACAGTGCTTTAGGAGCATTCGTGTATTCTGAGGGCCGTAAAGTCGGCTGAATAAGTGACAGAAATACCATTTAGAGAGAATGATCCAGTTGGTAGTGTAAATAAACATTTTGTCAATTCATTAGCATGACAGTGCAGCCCATGGGTGGTTGTCAGTGTTTGTAGCTCTATACTATACTCAGAAGCACTCCTTTCAACCCTACTAAATAGTTAGCGGAGAAACCAGTCCCTAAAAGGTTTCATCATGGAACATTTGATCAATAATACCTTGGATCACTTGGCGATCAAATGTAACTGCACAATTATGATGACTATATGTGGAGTGCACTGCATAATTGGACTGCATGACTGTGTTTTGGCTCCCCACAAGTGGATCCTCTTCTGTCCCCTCACCTGTAGAAGGCATGTGTCTCTGTGATGGCCCGGTACAGTCCGCTGGCAGCCCGGTTGCTGATTAGCTTGAATAGTAGAACCACACTATCGCTGGTATCCTTGATCACCGTCAGGTAAACACTCTTCCCTGACTGGGTGGCTATTTGGATTATGGGATAGCTGATCCTAGAATGGATGAAGAAAAGTTGAAGGTGGAAACTATTCTTTAAACTAAATCCTGTAACATTGTACAACAGTTTGCAATACTGTGTAATATTACAGGATTTCAGTTCCATGATGACAATCTCAGAACAATAAGAGATTTCCTCAAAGGTAAAGATTGTGGGATAAATCAGGTAGACATTACACTTCATATATATGGACATTTCAGTAAAGCACAGTATTTGTAGGAGATACTCTGAACTATGTACAGTAAATTGTATATTGTGCACCCCCACATACAAAGTGCTCTGATATGACTTTAGTCTATATTCTGTTTGAGCTGACTGCACAAGAGATGGAGCAGTTGGTTAAGTAGCCCGAAGAGCCTTCATTTACCTGTTGACCAGGCTGAAGTCCTCTTTACAGACAGTGATGCCCTCCGGGCCCACCCCTATGGCCAGCCTCTGTGCCTCTGCATCCCTGGCCCAGTGCCACTCCACCCCGTAGTGCTCCAAACTGGACACCAGCTGCAGGGCCTGGTACTCCACCGACCCCAGGCTCTGACCCTCCAACGCCTTGTGCTTAGAGATGATACTGTGAAGTGATGGATAGAGAGACAGCAGTGTCACTACTGGTTCACATCCAGAGCCTCATAGCTTCAAAGACTTACACAGAGCCACCATGCTTCAAATAGTTCATATTCTGTATTTATTTCCTGTGAGGGCTGTGAGAAAACAGTACAGAAATCCCATCTTCACTCAGCTGAACAACGTGACAGACTGCTGGGTGCTGCCTGAGCAGTGAGTGTCACCCAGAGAGCAGATTATCTAATATAAACCGATCATACCCCTAATCTGATCAAATAATAAGGGAATCAGTTACTATAATGTAATGTGAGCCTCTGCTTGCGCTGCTAGTAGTTCTCTCCTCACTATATGTGCAGTGTGAATTAGAGTATGAAGTGAGCCATTATTGAGTTAACATTACTCATGGACTAAGCCTTTACTTCCTCAGTTCATATGAACATTACTCATACAGCTACTGATGCACTGATGTCTGTCCTGTCAATGGAAAATGTCAATACTTTTCCTTTACAGACAGCTTTGCTGTTCGGAAACTGCCACAACAGTGACTATATTTTCCTGCAGTAATTGCTTCAATATGGTAGAATGATATGCATGACATTTTTTCCTCGGGCATTGGAAAGCTGTTTCCAATCTTAGCATTTACAGCTATGCTAAAATTATGACACGACACAACCAATATCTGTACTGTGTTATCATCCCAAGACATAAGCTTGATTAGGCGGAGCGAGAACTTCCATAAAATTACCCATAGTGCAATAGAAATATGCTTTCGCCAATTACTAAAAACAGAGCTGAATAAAATTACCAAATTGGCTATTATAATTTTGAAAACACACTAACAAGAGAGCATCGTGTCCATATAATCCTGATTAACCCAGTACATTGACATCTGCATTTACCCTCCAATTATGATCTCAGGTGGGATCCTAGTGTGTGTCCCCTAGAGTGTGTAAACACAGTGATAGATCCATCCTCTGACCTTGCACAAACAGTCCCTAGTTTAGATTGGCCTGCACCCAAACTGCTGCTTCTCAAACTGTTGATTTAACCAGTCAACGAGCTGCTGTGCTACTCCCTGGCATGGTTCTGCGAGAGAGAGACTGTCTATTGTGGGCTTTATGGGTTGGTGGTAGAAAACTAAACTGATGTGAGCGTTGACTGCGCATTTAGGTTTAGTTTCACAGAAAGGATAAATTGATGTTTAACACCTAGTTATAGTCCTGTTTATGGCTGTTTAAAGGAATGGGTCAAGTCAGATGAAATATTATTCCTATTTCAAGTTTTGATTTAGAGTGTTTCCAGAATATGGAACCGGCTAAAACTCAAACCTGCTACTGTAGCTCTAATTGTCCCTTAGGTGTTCAGTTCAATGCCTGAACAGGTTTGGTTCATGACTAAGAAAAACAAATGGCTGCATGGTAGGAACACGGGAGGGGTGTGTCTCTGTAGAGGGAACATTGTGACCATGTGTTATCCAGTTTGCGTCCAAAATGGCACCCTTTTCCCCATCTAGTGCACTACTGTTGACCAGAGCCTATGGGGAAATAGTGTGCCATTTTTGACACTAGCTAGCTATAGGGAGCCATTTCAGACACAACCCAAGTTTCCTCCGTCTGTTGCTCATGTCACACTGCGTGATATCATGTGGGTCAAACTTTGTTGTTCCAATTGCAAACCTACCTCTGCTAGTGAAAAACAAGTGGGTGCATGGAGACAACATGGGAGGGGACGGGGTACTTTCTTTCCGTAGAGGGAACCTTGTGAGCGCGTGTTGTTTAAGATACAAATTAAAGATCACTTTATTGGCCAATCGCACACAGGGTCCAAACAAAATTTTACTTACACTTTTAACTCAACCCCTCTGAGTTGTGGTGTTATCCAGTTGTGTAAAGTACTTAAGTCATTTTTTTCTGTACTTTACTATTTATACTTTACTTTTTTTCTAAAGAAATGAATGTACATTTTCCTCCATACATTTTCCCTGACACCCAAAAGTACATGTTACATTTTGACAAGAAAATGGTCCAGTTCACACACTTATCAAGAGAACATCCCTACTGCCTCTGATCTGGCAGGCTCACTTAACAGACTGCTTTGTTTGTAAATTATGTCTGAGTGTTGGATTTCCAAACTGTGCTGCTGTCTGCATTGCCAGAGTAACTCATACCCGGTTCTCATGGCACAAATGTTTATGTCAGCTGCACACGACTGACTGGTTCATATCCAAAAAGTAGAAGGCAAGGTTACGGCTTGGAGCAAATCAGGGGTTAGGGTGTAGTAAATTAGTCTTTTACACTGAATTGAGCACCAACCATTAGATTCTTGGGAATAGGTACACAGCTTGGGTACCCAAGTCTGGCCAATGCAACAGAAGTTAATTTCATGTAAATTATGGTCATAAATGATTAAAGGTATAAATCTGTTTCGGGATTAATTTTAAACATTGGGAATTTCTCTTTGAAGCACCTGACTAGATGGATGACTCATGTTGGATGAATCATTAACACCACATCTGGCACTTGGTTCAGCTGGATTTTGATACTTCCATATCATAAGCCTACCATAACATTACGGTCTACCATATCTGTTCACTAAACCAGCCGGCAGGATTGGGGAGTAATGGATTACATGTAAGGGATTACAAAAATAACGGTAACTTTAATCCGTTACCAGCTAAAGTATTGTAGTCCGATTAAAGATACTTTTGAAAAACTAGATGATTCACTTTGAGGATTACTTTTCAATTCAGAAAGGATGTTTGCGGAAAAAAATCTTTGACACTTGTGTTTACTCAATGACATTCATTGCATTAAAAAAGCATTAAAAGAGGCACGTTTAAGTTTGCTCCTTAAAAACATGCGTCAGAGACCACTATGACGACACATCAAATGTGTTTGATGGGTCGCGGGAAAAGATCAGGAATGGGCTTTTGTAGGCTACAGTACAAGCTACAGTTGAAGTCGGAAGTTTACATACACCTTAGCCAACTACATTTAAACTCCGTTTTCCACAATTCCTAACATTTAATCCTAGTAAGAATTCCCTGTTTAGGTCAGTTAGGATCACCACTTTATTTTAAGAATGTGAAATTTTCAGAATAATAGTAGAGAGAATGATTTATTTCAACTGTTATTTCTTTCATCACATTCCCAGTGGGTCAGTATACATACACCCAATTAGTATTTGGTAGCATTGCCTTTAAATGGTTTAACTTGGGTCAAACATTTAGGGTAGCCTTCCACAAGCTTCCCACAATAAATTGGGTGAATTTTGGCCCATTTCTCCTGAGAGCTGTTGTAGCCGAGTCAGTTTTGTAGGCTTCCTTGTTCGCACATGCTTTTTCAGTTCTGCCCACACATTTTCTATAGGATTGAGGCCAGGGCTTTGTGATGGCCACTCCAATACCTTGACTTTGTTGTCCTTAAGCCATTTTGACACAACTTTGTATGCTTGAGGTCATTGTCCATTTGGAAGACCCATTTGTGCTTCAATATATCCACATCATTTTTCTAACTCATGATGCCATCTATTTTGTGAAGTGCACCAGTCCCTCCAGTAGCAAAGCACCCCCACAACATGATGCTGCCACCCCCGTGCTTCATGGTTGGGATGGTGTTCTTCGGCTTGCAAGCCTCCCCCTTTTTCCTCTGAACATAACGATGTTCATTATGGCCAAACAGTTATATTTTTGTTTAATCAGACCAGAGGACATTTCTCCAAAAAGTATTGATTTTCCAATGATGTACAAAGAGGCACTGAGTTTGAGGGTAGGCCTTGAAATATATCCACAGGTACACCTCCAATTGACTCAAATTATGTCAATTAGATAATCAGAAGCTTCTAAAGCCATGACATCATTTTCTGGATTTGTCCAAGCTGTTTAAAGGCACAGTCAACTTAGTGTATGTAAACTTCTGACCCACTGGAATTGTGATACAGTGAATTATAAGTGAAATAATCTGTCTGTAAACAATTGTTGGAAAAATTACTTGTGTCATGCACAAAGTAGATGTCCTAACCGACTTGCCAAAACTATAGTTTGTTAACAAGAAATTTATGGAGTGGTTGAAAACGAGTTTTAATGACTCCAACGTAAGTGTATGTAAACTTCCGACTTCAACTGTACATGCATACATACATATATCCATCAATTGTTGAAGAATATAACTTATATGCCTCATGAGCTTAATTCAACTGTCACACTCCATGAGAACCCAAAACAAGCTTATTTTCTCCTATGTTTGTATACAATGTAAATGTAAATAAACACTGTATAGCCTGATAACATGGTTAAAACTATAATGTTGATGTCATGGATGGTCCGTCCTTGATTCCATAGCTCTGTTTATTAATCTGACAGTGGTTACATTTCTCCATTACAACAAAATCCTAAACACCACAGTAGGGCTGGCTAAGTCCTTTGTTTTACCTGAGCATAACCTCAAAACTATTTGGCTAATCTATACTTCTATAAGTCCTATTCTTGAAGATCAAAGAGTATAACATTTATTGGAATGACTGGAATTCTGATAGACTTTGGTTTTTAATCTAAAGATATAATTTAATCATATTACCTTATGTAGTAGAAAGAGATGGGTTAGAAGAGGCCTACATAACCAACCCATTAAGTAAAATGTAACATCCATTTATGGCCAGCTATGTAAACTTTTACATTGATTTATCTTGCAATTGGTAACATACATTTTTGTCTTCTTCTAATACCGCTTAAGAGGAAAGTAATCTAAAAGTAACTGAATGTAATCCGATTACATTACTGAGTTTGGGTAATCCAAAAGTTACATTACTGACTACAATTTTGGACAGGTAACTAGTAACTAATGGATTACATTTAGAAAGTAACCTACCCAACCCAGCCAGCCGGCAACCTTGTCAAGGGCAGCTTTGCTTTCAAAATTCCAACAGTGTATTCATGTCCTGCAAACTCCAACCAATTAGCATTAAGGCTCAAGCTCAAATCCTTTTTTAAACACACCACGGGGGGGGGGGGGGTGTGTGTGTGTGTGTGTGTGTGTGCGCGTGCGAGCATCGGTGTGTCCAGTCTACACTCATTGTCTAACATATCCCCAGGTGTCCCCTGCCCTTACCTGTCGACTGTTGCCGGGCAGGGTTCGCTCCCACACAGCTCAGAGTAGCAGTATTTGGCAGTGTTCTGGTTGTAGTCTCTGAACTCGGCCTGGGCCAGTAGGGCACTCAGCACCTCAGCCTGCTCTGAACACATCCTCAGGTGGCCGCTGTGGAGGTCCTCCTTGACATGCATGAAGAACACATGCCTGGTGGAGGGAAGAGAGAGGGGCAGGAGTTGTTAGACATGGATTGGGGAGGAGAGGGGGTACACAGGGCCTGGAACCAAAACAAGTGATGGTTGGTAGATCAGAGAGGGACACAGAATGGAGCAGGTGGTTAGAGGTTGGGTTACAGACACACACACACAGAGTAGCTAATTAGTGAAAGCGGTTCCCAGTCAGTGTGTGACGTGGTTTGACTTTTAACCCAGTGACACAGTCCGGGTGTTCTAATTGCTCCATAGCTCTCATCATGGTGGCAGAGTGCAGTGTACACACACAGAGCTCTATAGCCATTATCATAGTGTTCAGAGGAGCAGCAGCTAGCCCTGTACACCTTCTGCATTGCCTGTCTATTCACTAACCCCAGTGGTGTGCTGCGGCGCGATAAGCAGCCAGGTTGCTACTGCTGTTGTGATGTAACACTGTGGGGTCTGGGTACGATAGCACCATTTAGCCTAGGCATCCCTCAATCCTTCCCTCCATCCCTTCTGCCTGGCTCATGTTTTCCCGTTAAATACCAACACAAGCCCACAAAGACGGGGCTAAGTCAATGTAACGGCAACACAATGCTGTAATCTTGTTCTTTTGGCAAGGTAAGGGACCTTCCTGGTTGTCGGTAAACGCTTGTTATTATGGCAAATTCAAAGTGTGGAGGGGGAGGGGGGGCCATGGGGGAAAATGTGATGAAACAAGGAAGACTTTGTAGATCTGTGTGCAGAACACTAGGCTGCGGCGAGCCAAATACAAAACAACCAGAGTCAAGGTGGCTTTCATTGTTTTCACCGAAAGCTTTGTTTCTTGTTTATTAGTTTCAGAGATGTCGCAAATTATTAGAAGTTCAAGGTCCATCTGACCTATGTGACATGATAACACTTTCAACAGGAAAAGCCTATTCTCCTGGACTGTATTTATGGTTGGTAAAACCAGGCTTTCCCTGAGTTTTGGAAACCCTGGGTTAAACAGTAACTAGTAATATGACAGAGGCAGTGACAGAGGACTCATTCTCTCCCATCAAAAGGAGGGTGAACTAGAGTGGTCTAGTCTCTAAACTGAAAACTAGCACAAGCCGGTCAGGTAACCCTCCCTCCCTCCCTCCACCCCCCCAGATGGGATGAATTCAACTGGGGTGAACCAAACCAGACTGCCTTCTTGTTTTTCTCACACATACCATAAAACTGAAATAAAAAAATAGCCCGGGCCTTTACTTGCTTAAATCACTGAACAGGCACTTAGAGACAGGCTTCTATTTGAGCCAGGTGTCCATTTCCTTGATGCACACAGTTTTTGCTCACTTGCGTAGTTAATTTAATCGCAGCATTCACTTCCAGCATTTCAATCAATTGCTTCATTTCCTGCACCAATGCGTTATCATTTACACACTAACATTTATTTGTATCTTTTTTGTTCTCTTCGAAATGGAGGCATACCAACTTTCGCTTGACAGAATAGCAATTTCCCCATTTCTGGTGGTCTGTATTCCCGAAGTTGTTGACCTTTCGTGCTTGCCAGTTAACTAGCAGTTATCAGCTATAAGCAGCCAATGGCTAGCAGTTTCTTACTGGTGATAACAGGGGCACAACTTTGGTTTTAGAAGTGGTGGGGGGGGCATAAACAGCCTACCCTACTGCTCAGAAGTAGCCGCATGGTCCTAAAGCACACCATTGCCTTGTTTTGTATCACATTCCAATTATAAAACTATGAGGGGGGGGCAAAATTAAATTTCAGAATGGGGGGGGGGGGGGGGGGGGGGGATGCGCCTCAGTGAAAGTTTCACCCCCGATAAAAACTGATTGCCATCATTTTTTCAACTCATTACTAAATTACGTAATATAACAAATCGAAACCAAACCTCGTAAACAATTCATTTAGACTCGGTGTATATTTGAAACAGGTGTTTATTTGCTGAAATGTGTGCCGTTGCCCGGCTATTAAATGTGACAGACAGCTATGAGTCTCTGCATTTAATTGAAGTTTTACAGTACTGTAAAACATAACCAGGCATACCACCACCAGAGGCAATCTGTACAAATTAATAACACAGAACAACGCAACATCCATAACACAAAGCAATGGAAAATAGCACTCCCACATAGTAAGAATGTGTGACAGTGTGCCTTTAAAAGAGATGTACTGTTGACTGGTCTCATCTTGCCCCCAGTGCCTTATGGGCAGGAGAGGGGGCATGGGAACACAGATTGGTTGGCACTCAGTCTTCCTGCCTCCTCTGAACCCCTTGGCTTTAGCAGGGAGCAGATACACAAAATAAGAAGAATCACATCAGGACAAGAATTGAGAGGAATATTATCATACAATAAAGGAGATCTAAACAATAGTAGCTCTAGGGGCATAATAAACAACCATTTGAGATGGTGTTAAACAAACTGCCCAAGTATATCTATTCCAGAAAGTCCCAGCCCTGGCCCCCTTTCCCAGCAGATCCTGCCCTAGCTGGAACAGTACACACAGCTGTCCGTTTCCTGTATTGTGTTAGGTCCAGCAGCAGCACAGTGACCAGTAGGCTGCTACCTGGCCAGTTGGAAACAAAGGGCTGTGACTACCTGGGGGTTACTATAGGCCACAGGCCCTCCTGGCCTGGCTGTTCTCCCTCACCACCCAGTGGAAATTGAAAAGGACCCCTCCTTTATCACCACCCACCCCCCCATGTAATGCTGCACTCTAGAGTGGTTTAATCTATGCTTAGAACATGGGCTAGGTTACCATGTTTGGGTATATAGAGTATTTGGAACATTCCTCATAGTAAGAAGTGCAATACTAGGTGGGTGTTTACAAGGTCATGGCCTATATGGGGTTATATACTGTACAGGAACCAGTCAAGTCTAGTGTGCAGAGTACTGTAATGATTTCCTTCCTACTCTTTATTTCTTCCTGGCTCTTCCTGGTTGTTGATGCACACATGGATTTCTCATCTATCCCTGCTTGACCCCTCAACAGTCTAGCCTGTGCAAAGTCTGTACAGAGTAACATTGCATCCCAATTCTCTACCCTTCTGCCCTTAGTGTGCACTTGTCCACTTCCTTTAGGAGGAGAATACAGGCGTAAGAAATATGGGAGTAAACTCCTCACATGCTTTTTCTTGGCTCTTCCAGGTCGTTGAAGCACACATGATTTCTCATCCATCCCTGCTTGACAACTCTCTGTGGGTCTGCTGGGGGGTGTCCTGAGCCTGGCTCCTGGTTATGTGGGAGCTCCTCTATCAGGGGAGTCTGCCCCTGTCAGGCCCTATAGCACACCCCACTGGGAGACAAAGAGCAGAGACTAGGAGGGAGGCTCTGGAAGCAGCACCCCGTTATGGAGGTAGACATCCAGGGCAGCAGGTTGAGTGTCTCCCCCTCTCCCCCAGTGCTTTGATGTGGACTGTGGAGGGTGGTGATGTGGAGGGGTTGTAAACTGGTCTGACTATCCACTGTGCAGGACAGTGACCGGTGCAGACAGGCTCACGGCTCTAACTTTAACTCCTACAGCGGCTGGAGGGCAGAAATGCCAGGCTGCATCAGGACAAAGAAGCATTACAGTCCAGAGGTGCCCAGACTGCCAACACCATACCAGTCACTTCCCTGCCCACACAACATACTGGTCCCTACCCAGACACATCTCCGCACCGCTGCTCACTGTCTGTCAAGGGAGAAGGCCACAGACAGACAAAACAGCGGGGGGTCTCCCATTAAGCCTATGGGGAATCTAATATAGGAGAAGAAAATACTTGACCCCCCCACCAGCCCAGTTTAATACAACTGGGAAGAATAAAGCCTCTTAAGACATTCACTACAGTCATCTTGATGAAGGGAAAGAAAACGGGGGCACGGAACGGCTGCTCTCAGACCAAGGGACCGCATGGTAGATTTACTGTTCACACACACACCGGGCAATAGATGACAGTGGGTGCTCTAACAAAGTCATCTGTTCTCCTGCTGGAATGTTAAACACTTCATCACATAGCTGGAATAATTCAATTAAAGTGCACCGTAGCCTGGCACGGCCGTAGCTGGGAGGAATATGGGTCATTGCTCCCTTTCTGTGACAGATGGAAGATGCAGGAGGAGAAGAGGGATTACTTGCTTAGTTCTGGGTTTATTAGTGACATTTCTACTGTTTTAGAGAGAGCAGCCCTGTGGAGTTTTAGATTGTCAAAGTTAACTTAAAGGATTTCCCCAAATGTAGTGCATTTCACACACTCATCTTTTTGCCAGATTTGTGTGTTAAAATCTATTTTCCTGACATCCTGTCTTTATACCTACCCATGTCATGACATACCTGGACCACCCACTGAGATGCCTTTTAAAAAAAAAGTAAATCAAGTGTTAAATGAGGCGAACAGGGGACTGGAGTGCCACTGTAAGCTGTTGCTTGTTCACATGGCTAACTGTTTTTAATGAACTTATTTCAGAATAAACATTCTCAAAAAGAAGCCGATCACAGATTATAGGGCAATTTGGTGAAACTTTTTGTTCTTCTTACCATCCTGGCCTATAAAAGAATTGTTTCAACTTGACTTCTCTCAGTAGTAAGAGAGAAGACATTAGTCACAGAGCTCTGTCTCCAGAAGAACAAAATGTCCCTGTGAAATGAAATGATAAACCTCTGCCTAGTTACTGCACCGTGTCAGCCAATGAGAAGTGTCAGTTTCAGAGCTCACAGGGCCAGGCTCTAAACAATGTGGTTTGTAGAAGTAACAAATAACACAGCCCAGAGCTGTGTGCTAGAGGTAACTCCCAGTCAACGAACTCTAGTAACCCCAGTCCAGGGACCAGTTTTACAGTCTCTCAACGGAAACATCACAACAAGGATGTTAATCAAATAGTTTAACCAACGGAATGAGAGCAATAAAGAAAATGTTAAAAAAGTGGGGAAACAAAACACCAAATAAACAAGAGAAACATTTAGTTCTGGGCCGAGTGAACTCATGAATCCAACAACTGCCATTTTGAGGTGAACAAAGAAGTTGTTTGTAAGCTAAATCGACCTCTGGTTAAGGGGAGAGAGTGTTCCAGATTAACGGATTGTAGAAGGGTAATTAAACATAACCCAGGCTGAGCCAGGGCGCTTTGGGCAGGAGTCACACATACACACAAGCCCAGAGCCTGACACAGCCATCCTTCCTGGCCAGGGACTAATATTATGGGTTCAAACCAGATATGAGGGAAGGCTACTTGAGTTCAGAGAAATTAAAAGGAAAGTTAAACAAGTCTGGGTGGGGGACAGGGACTGTGACAACCATCTTGCCTCCCCAACTAATCATACTGGCTGCAATGCTGTGACAACACGAATGGTCTTAACGTCAGGGAAAAACATTTGCCTGGTGGTGAAAATATCTAGAACGTTCTGCTTCAGCAGACATGTAAAGACAGACACTTTTGGCAAAGACATCTGGAGTTGGCAGATCTGGATAATACAAACTGCTCTCCTCAGGTTTAGGGGGAGGACATCAAAACTGTTGGAGTTGGGTTGCATAGCAGAAAAACATCTGACGACCTGCATTTGTACCCAAATAAAAATTCAAGTACACTATCAAACTTTTTTGCAATTCCTCCTCCATCTCCTCTCTATGATAACGAAATTCACATTAGATTAGCGTGGACAGCAGACAGATACAGTAACAAATCAATTCAACAAGACCTTGACTCAATTAACGGCGTTCTGAGAGGCAATGCATCCCCTCAACTTGTAACACAACCATAAGAATGCACGCTGCTGCCATTCAAAAACAAAACACGTTTAAATAGAACTCCATATATGCATTATCGTCATTTTCACAATTTCAGATTATTTCATAACAGAAAAAAGGAAATCACATTAACTGCACTGCCCCTTTAATAATTTCCTTCCATTCTGAACCCAGCATTCGCTGAATTGACCAGTCAAATTGCTAGGGTTAGGGGCTCCGAGTCCCTTCAAGAGATTCTATTTCTATGGGAAAGGCACTAAAAACATTCCTTTTCTTATTCATGGCAGATTAAGTCTGTTAATGGTTGTGCCCTCTGGATAGCTAACCCCCCGACCAACTGTTGACCTGATCAGAATGCTAAAACACTGCACAACAAGGGGAAAACACACACTACCTTCAGGCTAGTGAGGGGTAATGATGCAGATAGTACACCATTCATTGAGGGGGACAAGTTTCAACCAAAAAATTAGAACTATTAGAACAGAACTGACATTCTAATAATTATATTTCTATGGGGCCAACTCAATCTCTGAACCAATAGAAATGTCAGAAAGTTTAATAAAAAGGGGACATGGTTGTGGTTTGAGCAAATAGCTTCTAAAACAAATAGGAAGTCTACTACTTCTCTGGAAATACCCACCAAATGCAGAAGTAGATATTAAACTGCCCATATCTGGTCAGTGCAGTGTACACACACAGGGCTGCCTCAAGCCATGGTCAAAGACCAGGCGGGGTGTTTCAGAAGCTACCGGGGCAGAGCGGAGCTGAGAAATTCTGAGATCTCAAAGCTACAGGATCAGGATGGGGGGTTTTGTTTGATGTTGAGAGGACAAGAGGAACTGCAGAAATCGGACCAAATTGAGCCAGTACTACAGACAAGAGCCGTGTGTGTATTTACAGAAAGCTTTAAATGTGGGAAAGTGTGTGTGTTACTGAATCTCTTTAGACCCACACACACAGGTTAAACCCTACAATGGATCACAGTTTCCTGGGAGTGGCTAGCTGCACCTTAGGGTTTTACTCCTCGTCTATTATAACACAGAAACATGGGATGCCTAAATAGTCAACTGTAAAACAGTAAACGCACACTAGCTGATGTCTCCAACACTCAACCTCACACTTAATAATCCCCATGTCTGGCATAGAGCGGGCGTCTCTGGTAAAAAATGTTTTTTAACTATTCAAGGATAATGGGATAGCAGCAGGATTTAGTGAAGATTCTGTAAATGGCCAAGCTTATGTAACCAGAATTGTTTTATTTTAATTGTATGTGTGCCGAATCCACCAGAGGGCGAGAGAAATAGGTGTGTGTGTACTGGCACTCGGAGGGCCAAGCTTGTCTGTCTGCACCCACTAAGGACATTTCGTACACACACCTGTTACTACCCACAGGTTTTCCTGTACCAGGACATTACGTTTTAAGAGTGTGTGTGCCCTATAATGCTGGAAAATCCCCTGGCCCCTGGGTCAGGTCACCACCCAGCACTGTTACTTGCCAAGAACACTCTGTTTTATTGGTGGATATTAGTTTGAGCACGTTCCATTGGTTTATTTTAGTTTCTAAGAGGTGTCCCTCACTAGTAAACTATTCGGTGGTCTCTCTCATGCACCAACTGACAGAGCAACACTTGAAGCTATCAGACCAAGCCAATGGATTCAAACAGAGACTAAAACACATGCAGATAAGAGATAGAGGGACACTAGCCAGAGACTGTTCTCTCTGCTACCGCACAGTAAGCGGTACCGGAGCGCCAAGTCTTGGTCGAAGAGAAACCCTAAATAGCTTCTACCCCCAAGCCATAAGACTCCTGAACAGCTAATCAACTGGCTCTCCAGACTATTTGCATTGCCCCTCCTTCTGGAATGCTGCTGCTACTCTGTTATTATCTATGCATAGTCACTTTAATAACTCTGCCTACATGTACATATTACCTCGACACTGGTACCCCCTGTATGTAGCCCCGCTACTGTTATTTTACTGCTGCTCTTTAATAATTTGCTATTCATTTCTCTTACTTTTTGGGGGATATTTTCTTAAAAAAGTGCATTGTTGGTTAAGGGCTTGTAAGTAAGCATTTCACTCTAAGGTCTACACCTATGGTATAAGGCACATGTGACAAAATGTGATTTGAGACACATTCACACATTCCACATCTACTTACTAAGATGTTCTGCCCTCACTATGAGTACCAACTTATGCGTTTTGTATCTGTGTTTACGAATATGTGTGTTTACGAGTGTATCCATTTTTGCCTGCAAGCCTGTCCGTTTGTGGTCTGAGTGACGGGCGGAGGGAAGCAGCAGTAGCCCAACGAGGGGAAATGTGAAAGCACAAAGAGGGTTAAGGCACATGACGACATTGTGATGTTAAGAGTTTTTACGGCTGTTGATGCGCACCAAAATGTAGGCTAGACGCCAGCTGAACCAAAGCAAGCAGAAGGCTTTAAGGGAACCCTGCCGGCCTCCCGTACCACTGTTGCTCATCTCGCTCCCTGCCACACACACACAGAGGGAACAAAGACCTGTTTTCAACAGAGAGACATGACCTTCCAGTAACCACTGAGTCACAAATACCACCACTAGAACAGAGAGAGTAGAGAGCACACAGCATGCTAACAGAAATATACATCATGAGTGTGGAGAGTTTCCATGAGTTGAGATCACCACACTGGTTCACACAGGCCTGTTCTCTAGAGAAAGATGCAGAGGAAGTCAAAATGGCCCCTTCTTTCCTATCTGAAAATCTGGTCCTCATTGTCTTGAACACCATCCAGAGAAAGAGAGAGCGAGAGATGGGGCCCCATCCTCAACCACTTTAAATGATTCTACATCTGGTAGTAACAGCGTGCGGGTCAAAAATAATTGTTGAGACGAGCTCTACCCACCACAACTGTGTGTGGGCAAAACCTTTGCTACTTTTAACTAAGACTCACACATTACCATCCCCTCCCTCTATACACCCCCCCCCCCCCCCCCCCCCCACCACACACACACACACATCTTTATCTCCCCTTTCCTCTTGTCCCCGGTTCCACACACACCCTCTCTCCTCGCCATCTGTGAAAGACCCTCCTAATCTGCCAGAGGTCAGCAGTGGATGAACTGCCATGGGTCCTGACGTCTTCCAATAGCAGACACACCAATAGTGTTTTCTGGCCGAGAGGACTTAGCGCCTCTGAACAGAGTACCAGACGTAATTTGAGAAACGATTCTACATGTAGAGTCGTCAGCAGCCATGCGCTTACCGGTGGATGGTCCCTAAAAACACACCGTGCCGAATGGCAGATTGACATTCGCTGCGACGTGTGCACGCATCCTAAAACTGTCCTCAGAAAGACTGCTTTTTAGCTTCCTCACCCCTTAGCTCCCCTGGTCAACTCCCCTTTTCTTCCCCTTAACTGCACATGCACGCTGTCCAGTCTTAAAGACACACAAAGTCCATTGGGGAGGCAGGTAGCCTAGTGGTTAGAGTGTTGGACTTGTAACCGAAAGGTTGGAAGATCGAATCCCCGAGCTGACAAGGTAAAAATCAGTCGTTCTGCCCCTGAACAAGGCAGTTAACCCACCATTCCTAGGCTGTCATAGAAAATAAGAATTTGTTCTTCACTGACTTGCCTAGTTAAATAAAAGGTCAAATTAAAATAAATCAAATAAAAATCCTCAAAGACAGACAATGAAAGGAAAAAGGACTTGCCCTCCAAGCCAGGGGGAGGGAGTGGTAGTGTGTACTTATAGTCGAGACAGCTGGGAGGGGGGCAAGAGGGATAGATCTCAGTTTAATGAACAGTTACTGGCCGACCTTGCCTGGAGAGCGAGAGGAGCTAAGAAGCTCAGAGGCTCAGCCCCACACACAACTCCCTCTCCTCTAACAGCATGTTATCAGATGCCTTCCCTGGCAGACTGCCTGGGGTTAGAATCTACTTTTAATGATACCGTATCTGTCCTACAGCTGTGGAAAGATATCTGATGATATTAACGTGAATGCTGCATGCAAAACTTTACTGGGGGGTGGTGGGGTTAGCAATGAGAGCAGAGCACCCTATTAGTAACAGCAAAAGAGAAGCTCTGAGTTGATTCTCTGCTGGTGCATTTCCATACAGGATTTACAACATATTTTTGAGTGCGGACGCATCACACCTTTTTACATACAGGACTTAAACCAGTGTTTTACCCAAAGGGCTCAGACTTTTCAGTTTCCACCTACGCGGTTCGGCACCCGTAACTCACTGGGCCATGGCTCCAGCGGACCTGCTCTCACCTGGGGACAAAGCCTGGCAACTGGTACTTTTCAGCTTGCATTTACATTACAATGGCTCACCGGACTTAACCCACAAAGCATCTTTTGATTACACCGAGGTTGTTAATTCTACTCTTCACAAGTCCTCACTGTCAGGGAAACAATTTCCCTAGTATAACATAAGGGTGTATACACTAGTATAACACTAGTGTTACAGTCAAAAAAGCAGCATGTGTCCCCCCAAATGGCACCCTATTCCCTATTTAGTGCACTACTTATGAACAAAGCCCCTATAGGGAATAGGGTCCCATTTGCAATCAGCCTAAGATTCAGTCAGGATCAAGCGTGTTAGGATGTGTTACTTTGTATGGAGACTTCTAACTAGAGGACCTCTAAAGGGCTGGGAGGAGAGAACTAAACTAGACTCCAAAGGTCCTGTTATCCATCAGCCAGAAGTCGGTGTGTCAGGCCTTTCGCTAGAGATACGTTTCAACAAGTTTAGAAGACTGGGCAATTTCTTCTCTGGTTAATTTATATTACAGTCTTTGTGTAAGAGAGGAAGAATGATTTTTTTAAATGAGGCTGACGGAACACAGAGCTAATTGAGCATATTATATGAGAAAACTACACTAAATAAAGCCTTTTACATTGGTGTCTGAAAAAACTATGAAAACAAGGTGTTTTTTGTTCTTTCAACTCAAACCTTTTTTCAGAGTTTGTAGTAAAAAGCACTTCTAACATCTAAACAAAGTTACAACTTTGAGATGTCCTTCGAGACTTTGTAAAAGTCCAAGACAAAAGAAACCATGGCAAAAGTACAACATCAACAAAAGTGTTAATAAGGACACTTCTCCCGAATGAGAAAAAGTATACGAAAGACAAAAGAAACCGAAGTGAGCACACGTCATCATTCGTTTGAATGAGAGCCAGCATGGGATGTCTGGAGGGGGGGGGGGGTGTAGCTCTCAGCAGGCAGGGCCAGGCAGAGGGACCCTGGGGCAGCGGTAAAGGAGTCTGGAACCTCTACAGAGATCATATTTCCTTACTGCCTCCTGCCCGGCTCCGCTCCACAATGACCTGTAGTAACCCTGTGTGCTGCGGGGTTACTGTAGGCCGTTTCACTGTACAGCCGAATCAGGAAGTCACAACTAACTTCACAGGCTATGACAGATCTGGTTTTTTCTCTTTCCCCCTGATCCTCCTCCTCCTATAGTGCATGACTGGAATCTGAATGGTTGAGTTAGAGATTATGTTGTAATATGTATATTTAGTAAGTAATACACTTCCCTATGTTCTTTCTCTCCTTTTCTCATTGTAACAAGATGATGCAGGGATGGAAGAGAATGACTACTGTAATGAGATTGTTAAATATGCATGTATGCTCATGTGGTGTTGAATTTTGTCTGTGTGCGATATACAACATCCATACCTAGTCTGTTCCTGGAGTATGAGATGTGGTTCCACAAAGAACTTGACTCTAAGCCTGAGTCGGCAGGGAGTCAGATTGTCCATCTGCTGGCAGATTCTGTTCCTCAGGTTGAGCCACAGGTTCTCTCCCTTACTGCCCGAGAACTGCAGGCCAAAGTAGTCCACCTCTATGATTCCCAACTTCCTACACACCTTTGGAATAAGAGAGGAAGAAGTCAGTTATGGAGAAGAAGAAAAATCAACGTAAAAACCAAAGTAAAACCAAAGGTACATAACCGCAGTTTGTGTAGGCCGAGAAGCTTACGGAGCATCTTCAAGAAAATATGAGACAGTTTAGCATGTTTCTTTATTATAATTTTTGCATTTGCCATACATCAATATCAAGGCAGTAAAGCCGGTTGGAGCAGTTAAGTGGGAAATAAATGTGGATATTTTTCCCGCGGTAATAAACTTCATCACGAGCGCATCCCACGCGCCTCTCACCAGCAGCAGGAAAGGAACGGAGTTATGTAACGTCAAGTGTAGCCGAAATCCAGAGGGGACGGAGGGTGAGATAACTATACCGATTCAAAGGGGACATGTCAACGCGCTGTGTATATGAGATAGGAGCTTCGAATTTATTTAGAACTCATTAGAAGACAACGATTAGGCCCTCTGACAAATTCACATGTTTACGGATTGATGACTAGGCCTACGTCATTGGCACCATAACGTTTTATGCACATGATAATTGATGTAAATAACGACTTTAGTATTTATGAAATCTAAAAACAGATTATTGCAATGTGATAGACTACTGTTGGATATTCAAGGTTAATTAAGTCAACAGTAGGCTATTTTCGTGAGAACACCCATTGAAGCTACACAACATTGCTAAGCATGCACAGGGACCAACATGAACTGAAGTAACCTTTGCTTGACAAAGCCATATACTTTCCTCGCGACTAGACTACCAGGAAGCAACTCCCTCAGATGGCACCTTCATACTCATTTCGAAAATCACCAACTCAATCATCATGAGTTGAATTGTACCACAAGTCAAAATTGTGGGCTCTTTCTTTGTTACGGAAAATGTAGCCAACTTGTTTCCAAACAAAGCAACATTGTTGCACGATTGAGGAAGCACATTTGTATCGCTGTGTGTGGCAATGTAGCATACATATCCAGTGACAGACAACGCTGTTTAGAGAGAACTGATCCTGGCGACAGAAAATCCAACAATAAACAGGAACTTTGAACATCAAAATGTGGATTTCTCATCTCGGCAACAAAAAAACACGTTCATGCTGACAAAGTGTTGCGATTTAATCCACAGAAAATGTGCACTTGCAGGACAATTTTCAGTGTTTCGACAAATGTATATATAACCTAAAAATAACATATAAACAACAACCCGAAAACAGAAAAATAACAAAAGGAAGAATTAAAATGAGTATCTACCTTATTCAGACAGTCTTCACCATTCGCCTTCGAATCAACTTCCACTTCCATAACCACCGAATCCGGACGGGTAACATGGCAAAGCATTTTGGCTGTCTAGTATTTTATATTTGGTCTATACCTCTTTTAAAATAATAACACAACCACGGTATTCCTCTTTTGAGACCCTACATCAAACCTTCGTCCACTTTCCAAACCCTCTCACTTCGTGTGGCAGCCAAACACTCCCTACCAGCAGTAAGCTATATCAATGAATTGCTATGCAAAGCACTGACTACTCCGAAGCAGCCAATTACAATGCGTTTAGCATATGAGGCTTGCACCCGCGATCACCGTCATATCCAAACGGCTAGTGCAATCCGGGATCCTTGGGACATCCCTATGCTAAAACCTAATCCAGGGGTGTCAAACCGTGAGATGGTTCAGTACGGCTGAACAAATAAAACAATTGTGATTTTTTTCCGGTGGTGGACGAACTCAAAAACCTTTAAAATAACTACAACGAAATCGAAACGGTATAAAAATGATAATGGAAAAATATTCATACAGTTTCTTGATTGTCCAGCCCGCCAATAATCAGTAGACAGTCAGGGAGAATAGAACATTCAAAACATGATGGATAGAGGATACATTTTTGACTATTTAGAGTCAAGGAAATATAAAATATTTTCAGTGCGGCACTCCAGATCTCCTTGAAGACCGAATGCGGCCCCCAGAGCAAAATTTGTTCAACACCCCTGTCCTAACCCCAAACTTAAGCCCCTACCCTAACCATAGCCATAACCCTTACCTATAACTAACCTTAACCCTTACCTTAACCATTTAAATTTCAATGTGGTAGGGACGTCCCAAGGAGTCCGAATAGCACATACCATATTCAAACGAGACCATCTCGTGGCTACAATGAATGATGAGGACAACAGAGGCGCCCCCTTCTGGGGTTTTCTCCAGAGTGTGCAGCTCGTTGGACCTCTCATAAGTCTATGGGTCTTTCACCTGCTTGATAAGAGTTGACTATCCATGGAAATAGCTGGTATAGAGTGGCTTGAGTTGTAAGTTGAGAGCTGCATATGAATTAATAATGCATTGAAATAGGCTAGTGATCAGAAATAGCAGCAGTAGAGGACTATGTGCACCCCAACCATTTATTTCTGTGCTTACTTTCAAAAGCATCTAAATGTTCAATGCAAAAATCTCCCATTGTTATTGCCCAATACACATCCTTGCCGTGTGCCCAGTGAGCAGTCTATTCCTGTACGTTGGCTAGAGCCAGGTATAGGCCTACAACCTGTCTCTATGTTGTTGACGTTCAGTAGCCTACTGTGTAAGTCAGACAAGCATTTGCAAGCATGTGCAGAATGAGACCTGGATAAATCATTTGACAGGTAGACTGGTTAAGCACTAAACATGTGGTTGTTTCTGAGGTTTCCCCAGTTATATTCGCTCCCTACCTGTTAGTCAAAGTCACCTTTCCGCAACCACTCTTAATTACATCTTGTGGTCTTCACTAGTAAGATCTAATAAAGAAAGGTGAGCATTAATGTATTTGTGTCTGTAAAGCTCCCTTGATGACAGGCACTATAATATGGAAACATATCATACAGTTATTGGATGGTTATAATGAAATGCAGTCGTTCCCACAGAGAAACACAAGCCCTATATTCACATGTTGACATGCATGAAATCAATAGAAAGAAACACAGCAGTGTGTGTGTGTGTGTGTGTGTGTGTGTGTGTGTGTGTGTGTGTGTGTGTGTGTGTGTGTGTGTGATTATAGGTCGGAGTTGACTCTGTCAACGACCTCCATCCATACTACATAAAAATACAATTTGAGTCCGTCGAAGTTGCATGGCAGCTGGATGCAAATTTAGTATTTATTATTTTCTATGATATTTTCCCATCTAAATAACTTTGTAAGTCGAATTTCTACAATTCTCACAGAGAGGGACATTTTGCCACATCATGTCCTCCACCAAGTCTGAATATATATTGCTTTGCAAATAAATGACTGTGTGTGACAATGACTGTATAAATTGGTATTTGATCCTCAGTTCTACTGACATGAAAATAGGATAACAGGAGAAATGTCATATGGATTAAAACATGAAAGCCTAGCTGAGAGCAGGGTTGTACTCAATTTGAATTGAAGGCAGTCAATTCAGTAAGAAAACTAAAGTTACAATTCAATACTCGAAAAAATGACATTTATTTCCAATGGCTTCTTAATAAAATAAAAAGTAGAAGCTATTTATTTCAAAAGTTTTAAAATGTCTGAATGTTAAATTCAAATCACTTCCTGAATTGACTTCCTTAGGTTTGAATCGAGTCCAACCCTGGCTGAGAGTGAGTGACACATCCCAGCTTCCTGAACTGTGTTGTCAATGTATAAGTGTGGTGTTCAGCTCAGCCAACCGTCTGACCTCCTGCACCTTGCCAAAGGACATCAGCGAGTTTGGCCTGGGCCGCCCATCGAGTCTGCCGGTCAGAAACAATCAGTGTTCACTTCTGATGCAGCTAGTCTAATGCTGTTTCACCTAAATGGATTGCAAATCACATACATTGAAGCTCTTTGTATTCTCTTTTGATTTGGGCTGCTTGTGTCCTAAATGACACCATATTCCCTATTTATTTCACCACTTTTGACCAGGGCCCATGGGGCTCAGGTCAAAAGTAATGCACTATACAGTACCAGTTAAAAGTTTGGACACCTACTCATTCAAGGGTTTTTCTTTATTTTCACTATTTTAATACTTTAACCAAAACAGTGTTAAACAGATCAAAATATATTTTATATTTGAGTTTCTTCAAAGTAGCCAACCTTTGTCTTGATAACAGCTTTGCACACTCTTGGCATTCTGTCAACCAGCTTCATGAGGTAGTCACCTGGAATACATTTCAATTAACAGGTGCGCCTTGTTGAAAGTTAATTTGTGGAATTTCTTTCCTTCTTAATGCATTTGAGCCAATCAGTTGTGTTGTGACAAGGTAGGGTTGGTATACAGAAGATAGCCCTATTTGGTAAAAGACCAAGTCCATATTATGGCAAGAACAACACAAATAAGCAAAGTGAAATGACAGGTCAGTCAATCTGGAAAATTTAAAGAACTTTGAAAGTTTCTTCAACGATAAGTTCATTAGAATTACCAGCCTAAGAAATTGCAGCCCAAATAAATGCTTCACAGAGTTCAAGTAACAGACACATCTCAACATCAACTGTTTAGAGGAGACTGCATGAATCAGGCCTTCATGGTAGAATTGCTGCAAACAAACCACTACTAAAGGACACCAATAAGAAGAAGAGACTTGCTTGGGCCAAGAAAAACGAGCAATGGACATTACACCGGTGGAAATCTGTCCTTTGGTCTGATCAGTCCAAATTTGAGATTTTTGGTTCCAACCGCCGTGTCTTTGTGAGACGCAGAGTAGGTGAACGGATGATCTCTGCATGTGTGGTTCCCACCATGAAGCATGGAGGAGGAGGTGTGATGGTGTGGGGTGCTTTGCTGGTGACAGTGTCAGTGATTTATTTTGAATTCAAGGCACATTTAACCAGCATTCTGCAGTGATACGCCATCCCATCTGGTTTGCGCATAGTGGGACTATCATTTGTTTTTCAACTTGACACTGACCCAACACACCTCCAGGCTGTGTAAGGGCTATTTGACCAAGAAGGGGAGTGATGGAGTGGTGCATCAGATGACCTGGCCTCCACAATCAAAAATCAAATTCAATTTTATTGGTCACATACACATGGTTAGCAGATTGTAACGCTTGTCGTCTGAGGAAGGAGAGGAGGACCAAGGTGCAGCGTGGTAAGTGTTTATATTATTTAATGAAATATGCAACACTAGACAAAAACAACAAACAGTCCTGAAAGGTGAAACAAAAACACTAAACAGGAAACAACCACCCACAAAACACAATGGAAAACAGGCTACCTAAATATGGTTCTCAACCAGGGACAACGATTGACAGCTGCCTCTGATTGAGAACCATACCAGGCCAAACACAGAAATAGAAAATCATAGACAAACTATCATAGACAACCCACCCAACTCACGCCCTGACCATACTAAAACAAAAGATGAAACAAATGAACTAAGGTCAGAACGTGACAGTACCCCCCCCCCCCCCCCCCCAATGGTGCCTCTGGCCGCAAAACCTGAACTTATAGGGGAGGGTCTGGGTGGGAGTCTGTCCGCGGCTGCCCCACTCCACCATAGTCTTTCTCCGCCTCCTTAACCACCTCTTAAGAGCAGCGACCCTCGCCGCCGACCTTGGACTGGGGACCCTGGCCTTGGGTCCCGAATGGACGGAAGATTCCGGCAGCACCGGAGTGAAGGATGACTCCGGCAGCGCCGGACAGGCGGGAGACTCCGGTAGCGCCGGACAGGCGGGAGACTCCGGCAGCTCCGAAGTGAAGGGCGATTCTGGCATCGCCGGCGTGACAGGCGGCTCTGGCAGCTCCTGGCTGACTGACGGCTCTGGCAGCTCCTGGCTGACTGACGGCTCTGTCAGCTCCTGGCTGACTGACGGCTCAGGACAGACTGGCGGCTCTGGTAGCTCAGGACAGACTGGCGGCTCTGGCAGCCCAGGACAGACTGGCGGCTCTGGCAGCTCAGGACAGACTGGCAACACAGGACAGACTGGTGGCTCTGGCAGCTCAGGACAGACGGGAGACTCCGGCAACTCCGAAGGGAAGGGCGATTCTGGCATCGCCGGCGTGACAGGCGGATCTGGCAGCTCCTGGCTGACTGACGGCTCTGGCAGCTCCTGGCTGACTGACGGCTCTGGCAGCTCCTGGCTGACTGACGGCTCTGGCAGGTCCTGGCTGACTGACGGCTCTGGCAGCTCCTGGCTGACTGACGGCTCTGGCAGCTCCTGGCTGACTGACTGGACAGACTGGCGGCTCTGGTAGCTCAGGACAGACTGGCGGCTCTGGCAGCCCAGGACAGACTGGCGGCTCTGGCAGCTCAGGACAGACTGGCGGCTCTGGCAGCACAGGACAGACTGGCGGCTCTGGCAGCTCAGGACAGACGGGAGACTCTGGCAGCTCAGGACAGACGGGAGACTCTGGCAGCTCAGGACAGACGGGAGACTCTGACAGCTCAGGACAGACGGGAGACTCTGGCAGCGCTGGGCAGGAGGAATGCTCTGGCAGCGCTGGACAGGCGGGAGCACCTGTAGGGAGAAGACGGAGAGACAGCCTGGTGCGGGGGGCTGACACCGGAGGGCTGGTGTGTGGAGGTGGCACTGGGTAGACCGGACCGTGAAGGCGCACTGGAGCTCTTGAGCACCGAGCCTGCCCAACCTTTCCCGTTTGAATGCTCCCCGTAGCCAGGCCAGTGCGGCGAGGTGGAATAGCTTGCACTGGGCTGTGCTGGCGAACCGGGGACACCATGCGTAAGGCTGGTGCCATGTACACCGCCCCGAGGAGACGCACTGGAGACCAGATGTGCTGAGCTGACTTCATGGCACCTGGCTCGATGCCCACTCTAGCCTGGCCGATACGAGGCGCTGCAATGTACCGCACCGGGCTATGCACACGCACCGGGGACACCGTTCGCCTCACGGCTTAACACGGTGCCTGCCCGGTCCCTCTCGCTCTCCGGGAAGCACGGGGAGTTGGCTCAGGTCTCCTACCTGACTTAGCCACACTCCTCGTGTGCCCCACCCCAATAAATTTTGGGGGCTGCCTCTTGGGCTTCCTTGATCATTGTGCCAACTCCATTCGCCGAAACAAAGGAACTAAGGTCAGAACGTGACACAGATGTTAATGCGAGTGTAGCGAAATGTTTGTGCTTCTAGTTCCGACCGTGCAGTAATATCTTACAAGTAATCTAACAATTTCACAACAACTACCTCATACACACACAAGTGTAAAGTAATGAATAAGAATATGTACATATAAATATATGGATGAGCGATGGCTGTGCGGCATAGGCAAGATGCAGTAGATGGTATAGAGTACAGTATATACATATGAGATGAGTAATGTAGCGCATGTAAACATTATATAAAGTGGCATTGCTTAAAGTGACTAGTGATTAAAAAAAAATAATAATAATAATTATTAAAGTGGCTAGAGATTTGAGTCAGTATGTTGGCAGCAGCCACTCAATGTTAGTGATGGCTGTTTAACAGTCTGATGGCCTTGAGATAGAAGCTTTTTTTCAGTCTCTCGGTCCCAGCTTTGATGCTCCTGTGCTGACCTCGCCTTGTGGATGATAGCGGGGTGAACAGGCAGTGGCTTGGGTGGTTGTTGTCTTTGATGATCTTTTTGGCCTTCCTGTGACATCGGGTGGTGTAGGTGTCCTGGAGGGCAGGTAGTTTTCCCCCGGTGATGCATTTTGCAGACCTCACTACCCTCTGGAGAGCCTTACGGATGTAGGCGGAGCAGTTGCCGTAACAGGCGGTGATGCACCCCGACAGGATGCTCTCGATTGTGCATCTGTAGAAGTTTGTGAGTGTTTTCGGTGACAAGCCAAATTGTTGCGCCTTCTTTACCACGCTGTCTGTGTGGGTGGACCATTTCAGTTTGTCCGTGATATGTACGCCGAGGAACTTAAAACTTTCCACCTTCTCCACTACTGTCCCATCGATGTGGATAGGGGAGTGCTCCCTCTGCTGTTTCCTGAAGTCCACAATCAGCTTGTTTGTTTTGTTGACGTTGAGTGTGAGGTTATTTTCCTGACACCACACTCTGAGGGCCCTCACCTCCTCCCTGTAGGCCGTCTCGTTGTTGTTGGTAATCAAGCCTACCGCTGTAGTGTCGTCTGCAATCTTGATGATTGTGTTGGAGGCGTGCATGGCCACGCAGTCATTGGTGAACAGGGAGTACAGGAGAGGGCTGAGAATGCACCCTTGTGGGGCCCCAGTGTTGAGGATCAGCGGGGTGGAGATGTTGTTTCCTACCCTCACCACCTGGGGGCGGCCCGTCAGGAAGTCCATGACCCAGTTGCACAGGGAGGGGTCGAGACCCACGGTCTCGAGCTTAGTGACGAGTTTGGAGGGTACTATAGTGTTAAATGATGAGCTGTAATCGATGAACAGCATTCTTACATACAGTGCCTTGCGAAAGTATTCGGCCCCCTTGAAGTTTGCGACCTTTTGCCACATTTCAGGCTTCAAACATAAAGATATAAAACTGTATTTTTTTGTGAAGAATCAACAACAAGTGGGACACAATCATGAAGTGGAACGACATTTATTGGATATTTCAAACTTTTTTAACAAATCAAAAACTGAAAAATTGGGCGTGCAAAATTATTCAGCCCCTTTACTTTCAGTGAAGCAAACTCTCTCCAGAAGTTCAGTGAGGATCTCTGAATGATCCAATGTTGACCTAAATGACTAATGATGATAAATACAATCCACCTGTGTGTAATCAAGTCTCCGTATAAATGCACCTGCACTGTGATAGTCTCAGAGGTCCGTTAAAAGCGCAGAGAGCATCATGAAGAACAAGGAACACACCAGGCAGGTCCGAGATACTGTTGTGAAGAAGTTTAAAGCCGGATTTGGATACAAAAAGATTTCCCAAGCTTTAAACATCCCAAGGAGCACTGTGCAAGCGATAATATTGAAATGGAAGGAGTATCAGACCACTGCAAATCTACCAAGACCTGGTCGTCCCTCTAAACTTTCAGCTCATACAAGGAGAAGACTGATCAGAGATGCAGCCAAGAGGCCCATGATCACTCTGCATGAACTGCAGAGATCTACAGCTGAGGTGGGAGACTCTGTCCATAGGACAACAATCAGTTGTATATTGCACAAATCTGGCATTTATGGAAGAGTGGCAAGAAGAAAGCCATTTATTAAAGATATCCATAAAAAGTGTCATTTAAAGTTTGCCACAAGCCACCTGGGAGACACACCAAACATGTGGAAGAAGGTGCTCTGGTCAGATGAAACCAAAATTGAACTTTTTGGCAACAATGCAAAACGTTATGTTTGGCGTAAAAGCAACACAGCTGAACACACCATCCCCACTGTCAAACATGGTGGTGGCAGCATCATGGTTTGGGCCTGCTTTTCTGCAGCAGGGACAGGGAAGATGATTAAAATTGATGAGAAGATGGATGGAGCCAAATACAGGACCATTCTGGAAGAAAACCTGATGGAGTCTGCAAAAGACCTGAGACTGGGACGAAGATTTGTCTTCCAACAAGACAATGATCCAAAACATAAAGCAAAATCTACAATGGAATGGTTCAAAAATAAACATATCCAGGTGTTAGAATGGCCAAGTCAAAGTCCAGACCTGAATCGAATCGAGAATCTGTGGAAAGAACTGAAAACTGCTGTTCACAAATGCTATCAATCCAACCTCACTGAGCTCGAGCTGTTTTGCAAGGAGGAATGGGAAAAAATTTCAGTCTCTCGATGTGCAAAACTGATAGAGACATACCCCAAGCGACTTACAGCTGTAATCGCAGCAAAAGGTGGCGCTACAAAGTATTAACTTAAGGGGGCTGAATAATTTTGCACGCCCAATTTTTCAGTTTTTGATTTGTTAAAAAAGTTTGAAATATCCAATAAATGTCGTTCCACTTCATGATTGTGTTCCACTTGTTGTTGATTCTTCACAAAAAAATACAGTTTTATATCTTTATGTCTGAAGCCTGAAATGTGGCAAAAGGTTGCAAAGTTCAAGGGGGCCGAATACTTTCGCAAGGCACTGTAGGTATCCCTCTTGTCCAGATGGGTTAGGACAGTGTGCAATGTGATTGCATCATCTGTGTACCTATTGGGGTGGTAAGCAAATTGGAGTGGGTCTAGGGTGTCAGGTAGGGTGGAGGTTATATGATCCTTGACTGGTCTCTCAAAGCACTTCATGATGACGGAAGTCCTAGTCGTTTAGCTCAGTTACCTTAGCTTTCTTGGGAACAGGAACAATGGTGGCCCACTTGAAGAATGTGGGAACAGCACACTGGGATAGGGATTGATTGAATATGTCCGTAAACACAGCAGGCAACTGGTCTGCGCATGCTCTGAGGGTTAACACGTTTAAATGTTTTACTCACGTTGTCCACGGTGAAAGAGAGCCCTCAGGTTTTGGTAGCGGGCTGTGTCAGTGGCACCATATTGTCCTCAAAGCGAGCAAAGAAGTTGTTTAATTTGTCTGGGAGCAAGACGTTCGTGTCCGCGACGGGGCTGGTTTTCTTTTTGTAATCCGTGATTGACTGTAGACCCTGCCACATACCCCTTGACCGTTGAATTGCGACTCTACTTTGTCTCTATACTGTCGCTTAGCTTGTTTGATTGCCTTGTGGAGGGAATAGCTACACTGTTTTTATTCAGTCATGTTTCTGGTTGCCTTGCCATGATAAAAAGCAGTGGTTCGTGCTTTCAGTTTTGCAATCACCCGACCTCAACCCAATTGAGATGGTTTGGGATGAGTTGGACCGCAGAGTGATCAAGGCAAAGGGTGGCTACTTTGATGAATCAAATATAAAATATATTTTGATTTGTTTAACACTTATTTGTTTACTACATGATTCCATATGTGTTATTTAATTGTTTTGATGTCTTCACTATTATTCTACAATGTAGAAAATGGTAAAAATAAAGAAAAACCTTTGAATGAGTAGGTGTGTCCAAACTTTTGACTGGTCCTGTATATGGAATAGGGTGCCATTTGGGAGGCAGTTTTCATCTCATTCAGATGAGTGGCTATCCAACACTGCCAGATGATAGAAGAGAGCGGATTTGGGAAGTGAACTGCAGATCACAGTCTCCCAGGGACTAGTTCCAGTCAACAGACAGACCCTCACACTGACACCACCAGGGACAAGCACGCACACACACACACACACGCACGCACAACACAACACACACACACACACCAGAAGCCTCAACACAGTTTATTCTCCTGTTCTCCTTCAGGGACATGACAAAGATGTTTGCCAGGGAAACATATTGCCATGTCATCGTCAGCAGTCCCCGCAGATTTACTACAACGTTTACCGTGACTACATTCCTTTCAATTATGTGTTCAGATTTTCCCAAGGCATCCAAGTCACTGGAGTTGTCTTGACATGACATACACTACTCACATTGTTTATAATAATAAATACATAATTTGCTTTTGCTGCTTTAACTCTCAGGAAGAGCTCTTTGTGCACCTGGCTGCAACATCAGTATAAATTAAGGTAGGCGCTTATTGTGATGAGTTATTTATTCCAGTGATGCAGAAGCCACAGTCCTAGAGCAGTACATCAAATATAAACTAGCTAGTGCTAACCTGCACCCACAGAGACAGCCTCTCAATACATAAAAAATAAACTAGCTAGTGCTAACCTGCACCCACAGAGACAGCCTCTCAATACATCAAATATAAACTAGCTAGTGCTAACCTGCACCCAGAGAGACAGCCTCTCAATACATAAAAAATAAACTAGCTAGTGCTAACCTGCACCCACAGAGACAGCCTCTCAATACATGAAATATAAACTAGCTAGTGCTAACCTGCACCCAGAGAGACAGCCTCTCAATACATCAAATATAAACTAGCTAGTGCTAACCTGCACCCACAGAGACAGCCTCTCAATACATCAAATATAAACTAGCTAGTGCTAACCTGCACCCAGAGAGACAGCCTCTCAATGCATCAAATATAAACTAGCTAGTGCTAACCTGCACCCACAGAGACAGCCTCTCAATGCATCACATATAAACTAGCTAGTGCTAACCTGCACCCAGAGAGACAGCCTCTCAATGCATCACATATAAACTAGCTAGTGCTAACCTGCACCCACAGAGACAGCCTCTCAATGCATCACATATAAACTAGCTAGTGCTAACCTGCACCCACAGAGACAGCCTCTCAATACATCAAATATAAACTAGCTAGTGCTAACCTGCACCCACAGAGACAGCCTCTCAATACATCAAATATAAACTAGCTAGTGCTAACCTGCACCCACAGAGACAGCCTCTCAATACATCAAATATAAACTAGCTAGTGCTAACCTGCACCCACAGAGACAGCCTCTCAATACATCAAATATAAACTAGCTAGTGCTAACCTGCACCCACAGAGACAGCCTCTCAATGCATCACATATAAACTAGCTAGTGCTAACCTGCACCCACAGAGACAGCCTCTCAATACATCAAATATAAACTAGCTAGTGCTAACCTGCACCCACAGAGACAGCCTCTCAATGCATCACATATAAACTAGCTAGTGCTAACCTCCACCCACAGAGACAGCCTCTCAAAACATAAAATATAAACTAGCTAGTGCTAACCTACACCCACAGAGACAGCCTCTCAATACATTAAATATAAACTAGATAGTGCTAACCTGCACCCACAGAGACAGCCTTTCAATGCATCACATATAAACTAGCTAGTGCTAACCTCCACCCACAGAGACAGCCTCTCAATGCATCAAATTTAAACTAGCTAGTGCTAACCTCCACCCACAGAGACAGCCTCTCTTTGCATCTATGTGGAGTGTCATTAAAGCAGAGCGATGGGAAAGCCTTGACTTGTGATCATGTCTTCCAATGCATTTATATGATCTCTTCCAAGTTGAATTATTCAAAATGTCCAATGTATTTGGTGCAGGGCTGTAGGAGGAATGGTTTTATTCTGCCATCAGCTCTGATGTAGTCCAGTGCAAGCAGGGGGGACAGTAAATGATTCCAGCGATGCTACTGTAACTCCCAAGGGTGTGTGTGTGTGTGTGTGTGTGTGTGTGTGTGTGTGTGTGTGTGTGTGTGTGTGTGTGTGTGTGTGTGTGTGTGTGTGTGTGTGTGTGGATTGCAGCATACACACAGAGTGTAATCAGAATCCAATCAGTCAGAGATGTTTTGATATCCAGGGACCTCATCATGAAACAACATGAGACCTGTCTAGGTAGTACACACCTCTGATACACAGAGAAGCAACATGAGACCTGTCTGGCTATTACACACCTCTGATACACAGAGAAGCAACATGAGACCTGTCTGGCTATTACACACCTCTGATACACAGAGAAGCAACATGAGACCTGTCTGGCTATTACACACCTCTGATACACAGAGAAGCAACATGAGACCTGTCTGTGAAATAATTACCTCTGATACACAGAGAAGCAACATGAGACCTGTCTGTGTAGTAATTACCTCTGATACACAGAGAAGCAACATGAGACCTGTCTGTGTAGTAATTACCTCTGATACACAGAGAAGCAACATGAGACCTGTCTGGGTAGTAATTACCTCTGATACACAGAGAAGCAACATGAGACCTGTCTGTGTAGTAATTACCTCTGATACACAGAGAAGCAACATGAGACCTGTCTGTGTAGTAATTACCTCTGATACACAGAGAAGCAACATGATACCTGTCTGTGTAGTAATTACCTCTGATACAAAAAGAAGCAACATGAGACCTGTCTGGGTAGTAATTACCTCTGATACACAGAGAAGCAACATGAGACCTGTCTGTGTAGTAATTACCTCTGATACACAGAGAAGCAACATGAGACCTGTCTGTGTAGTAATTACCTCTGATACACAGAGAAGCAACATGAGACCTGTCTGTGTAGTAATTACCTCTGATACACAGAGAAGCAACATGAGACCTGTCTGGGTAGTAATTACCTCTGATACACAGAGAAGCAACATGAGACCTGTCTGTGTAGTAATTACCTCTGATACACAGAGAAGCAACATGAGACCTGTCTGTGTAGTAATTACCTCTGATACACAGAGAAGCAACATGAGACCTGTCTGTGTAGTAATTACCTCTGATACAAAAAGAAGCAACATGAGACCTGTCTGGGTAGTAATTACCTCTGATACACAGAGAAGCAACATGAGACCTGTCTGTGTAGTAATTACCTCTGATACAAAGAGAAGCAACATGAGACCTGTCTGTGTAGTAATTACCTCTGATACACAGAGAAGCAACATGAGACCTGTCTGTGTAGTAATTACCTCTGATACACAGAGAAGCAACATGAGACCTGTCTGTGTAGTAATTACCTCTGATACACAGAGAAGCAACATGAGACCTGTCTGTGTAGTAATTACCTCTGATACACAGAGAAGCAACATGAGACCTGTCTGGGTAGTAATTACCTCTGGTGCACAGAGAAGCAACATGAGACCTGTCTGTGTAGTAATTAACTCTGATACACAGAGAAGCAACATGAGACCTGTCTGGGTAGTAATTACCTCTGATACACAGAGAAGCAACATGAGACCTGTCTGGCTATTACACACCTCTGATACACAGAGAAGCAACATGAGACCTGTCTGTGTAGTAATTACCTCTGATACACAGAGAAGCAACATGAGACCTGTCTGGGTAGTAATTACCTCTGATACACAGATTAGATTACACATTAAACCAAAGAATCATTACTCTTTATTAGTGCAGGTTTTGTCCTGTATGATGACATCATCCAATGTGACATCACAGTCCTTCAAGGCACTCACTGATGGGAATAGAACATTAAAGCATTATCCGGGTTCTTCTATCTGTGAAATCCTCCACATTTCCATTTGAGATGTGTCACTGTCACTGATGCAGTGATTATGTCATAAAGGACCAGGGCAGGCAATGCTCACAGGGTGTTGTGTATCTGTGGTAAGATTCATTCCACATTTGTTTCATCGCAGCTCTGTACAGTAGCAGGCAGCTTCATCAGGGAGCTCTTTCTTCTTGTGGTGACTATGATGAAGAAAGGCCGGAGGTTCAGCTGTGTCTGCTTCCGGGGAAAAGCAGAAAACCCATCCCAGACACGGAATATGAAAGATGGACTGTCGACAAAGGACACAAATAGACTTGTGACAGCCAAAGAGATGGTTAAGTCAGATCTAGAGACGGAATGTAAACTGTCTAAAGATAAGGACAAAGAAGACAAGAGAACATGTGACAGCCAATTGTCTGTGCTAAAAATACAGGATGTGTGGTCGTCGCTTACTGGTTGTCTCACCTCGCTGCGCTGTCTCACCCTCAGCAGACACAAGCCACACAGGGACAGCTCCCTATCAGAGGTCACACAGTGCCCGGACAGCTCAGACTCAACCAATGGGAGCCCTTGGAACACAGACTCCTGTAATGACGGACAGCCAGATAAACCAATAGGATTGGTGGATGTCCCTTTATCCCCACAGGCTGAGGAGAGGCGGGAGGAGGATGAGGAGGTGGTGCAGGCCCCTCCATGTTTCCCGTGCCTGGGGTCCGGCTATACTGGTCTTTCCAGCTATCTTAGTGGTGAAGCGTCCCAGTTGTTTCTGGCCCAATGGGGGAGAGACATGATGCTGCGTATGGAGCTGGTGGACATGGGAAGGGAGAGCGGGGATGCGACTCACGTGAGGTACAGGGCAGAGTGGAGCGGCTCCCAGGATTGGGAGGGGGTGTGGCTCCCAGGATTGCCAAATGGATTTGGGGTGCCTCACTGATGGATTATCAGCAGCCAACAAGGTTAGAGTTTTATGATGTTTAATACTAGAACTTCTCATACCTGGGTTCAAATACTATTTGAAGAGTTTCATTCCATAACGCTATATACCCATTTCCAGAAATATTGGTACATTTACTTTGATTGTTTAAAGAACTTATGAAAGAGATTGATGTGTTTTTTCCACATCTAATCATGGCATGAGGTTATTTAAATTACAGACATGTATTTTCCACATCTAATCATGGCATGAGGTTATTTAAATTACAGACATGTATTTTCCACATCTAATCATGGCATGAGGTTATTTAAATTACAGACATGTATTTTCCACATCTAATCATGGCATGAGGTTATTTAAATTACAGACATGTATTTTCCACATCTAATCATGGCATGAGGTTATTTAAATTACAGACATGTATTTTCCACATCTAATCATGGCATGAGGTTATTTAAATTACAGACATGTATTTTCCACATCTAATCATGGCATGAGGTTATTTAAATTACAGACATGTATTTTCCACATCTAATCATGGCATGAGGTTATTTAAATTACAGACATGTATTTGTTTGAAATCTATCTCTTGATGATTTCATTTTCATAGAGACAAAGAATCATGTTTTGTTGCAAAACGCTATATATCCGCATCACTCTCTGAGAAAAAAGTAGCACTGCTTGGTTTTACACAGTCAAATGTGACAAATCACTACATTTTTTATAAAGAACTGTACAAATTATACATTTTGTGACATCAATACTTTAAAATGTAGATAACATAAATTAATCAAAACAGTAATATGAGATCTGTGTGTCAAATATTTACATTGGACATTTTAGGGTGTGTTAGTAAATTCACTCTGGCTATCTACTTCGTTTTCAGAACACTCTCATCTGAGCGTTCCAGAGTGCAGAATAACTGATGAATTTACAAACACGCAACACCTGTTGAGTATGACCGGTGTCAGTAAATGTTGGCAAAAAAAAGTAATTAAATTGTTGCCAGCAGCACAGTTACAGTCACCAACTCTCTGGATAACATGAAAACACCCTAACCAGCTCTGCTAGAGTGAGTAAAATGGTCAGAGTGGGGTGTTCTCTCATTGTGTCTAGAAATAGCTAACAAGCTAGCTAACTTTAGCCAGTTAGCTTGGGTGCTTGACTGCCGTTGTGAGGTCAGAACGCTTGGATCAACCTTTACTCCTCAGCCAGAGCGTCAAGTGACAGTGTGTGCTCTGAAAGCGAAATGCTCAGAAATGATGAACGGACAATCTGACAACGCTCTGAATTTACGAATGCCCAGAGCTCACTCTGAGCAAACTCTGGCACTCCAGATTAAATTTAGGAACACACCCATAGTCATTTAGTAGATATAGTTAGTGGATTCATCTTAATGTAGCTAAAAGAGACAACCACATATCACGTTCAAATATACAGGATACGAACAACATTTTGCAACAAAATCCATTTGAATACACATCTAAAATGTATAAATAAAAAGATGAGAACAGTAACATTTTACAGACCCAATCATTTCTGATTAAAAAACACGAATGTGTACAAGACAGTAGTTTTGGAATTGTTAGTTAGAATACTTGTTATTACTGCATTGTCGGAACTAGAAGCACAAGCATTTCGCTACACTCGCATTAACATCTGCTAACCATGTGTATGTGACAAATAACATTTGATTTGATTTGATTTGAACTGGTGGCTACAGTGTTTTGTAACTTTTTGCTTTTTATTTTGTAATTTTATTACCCCTTTTTCTACCCAATTTTCATAATATCCAATTGGTAGTTACAGTCTTGTCTCATCACTGCAACTCCTGCACAGACTCGGGAGAGGTGAAGGTCTAGAGCCGTTCGTCCTACGAAACACAACCCAACCAAGCCGCCCTGCTTCTTGACACAATGCCCACTTAGCCCAGAAGACAGCCGCACCAATGTGTCAGAGGAAACACTATACACCTGGCGACCGTGTCAGCATGCACTGCACCCGGCCCGCCACAGGAGTCGCTAGTGCACAATGGGACAAGGACATCCTTGCTGGCCAAACCCTCCCCTAACGCGGTCGACGCTGGGCCAATTGTGCACCGCCCCATGGGTCTCCCGGGCACGAACCCAGTGGCACAGCTAGCACTGTGAACCCAGTGGCACAGCTAGCACTGTGAACCCAGTGGCACAGCTAGCACTGTGATGCAGTGCCTTAGAGCACTGCGCCACTCGGGAGGCTTAAATACTTTTTTTAGCTGCGCTTGATTGAGTTTGCCTGAGCTTACCCATCCTTATTAATGGGCTCTCTTTGTTTCATACAGCCATGCTGGGACATTTAGCCCATTGAAAACTGTATCTACAGATCAAATGGCTTTCTGTGAAAGGGATGATGCTGAGAATGTGTTGTTTTCTCTTTTCCAGCTCCCTCTCAGTAGCCCTGACTGAGCCACGACTAGATCAGAGAGAGAGGAGAAACTCACTACTGTAATGCTTGTAATAAAAAGGTGTTTTTGCATCTTTTTGAATGTGGAGTTGTTGTTTATGAGAAAACATGATTATTTTTGTGCTGCAGTCAAGTAAAGCATAGCAGCCATGTATACGAGATAGAATTTCTAATATCCCTACTCCCATCACCAAATCTCCATGGCAGATTTGTCATTGAAGACAGATTCAGCTGTAGTTTTAAACAATGCATACGTGAGCAACAATCAAACATTTTGAAACACTGGGTGGGGTTCGACTTATGATACTCCAAACATCATTCATGAAACATTTTCCTTACAATAACAACCTGATGAATATTACTTGATATTTTGTTAGGAGGCTGCAGGTACATATATTAATGCGTTGCGTTTGCATATCAATTCATTTTGCCAGGTGTCTCACTGACTCAGAAGTTCAGGTGAAAATTATTAACTCATCCTCCTTAATCTCTATAATTTTCCTTCCCACTCTGTCATCCTCTGTCTGAGCACACACGTGCACGCGCACACACACAAACACACGAACACTGCTACTGATCGACAGGCTAGCTCATCACTCATCGGTCAGTGCAGCCCGAGTCTCTGGCCTCTATTGTCTCTGTTGGCAAAAGCAATTTGTGAAGGTTGGCCCTGGAGACAGGTCTGATTGTTCATTAAAATCTGGAATCCAGAAGAGAGGAAGTGTTTTATTGCCAGATCAAGCATGGGGAGATGCATCCAGCTGCTACAGCAGGCGATTGTATCTCTACTTCACAAGAACTGGCATATAGACCCAGTTGGTATTAGGTAGAATCTCGTGGCCCTGGCCTCCTGTGGGGACAACAACCTGTGGTTACCTAGGTTACTCCATTGGCCCACAGCAAAAACGTAATCCTTTTTCAAAATGCAATTTTCTTGTTGTCTGCTTGTTTTAGTCAATTACAAAACTACATTTAAGAAAAGTACAACACGACTAAAGATTAATTTTCAACATTGCCTGCTCCCTAGCATTCTCACTACTTATAAAAAGCTAATGTTGTAGGGCTTCTCTCATGCCCCTTTTCATGAGGTTGCTAGCAGCCACTTGAGTGAGTGCTAGCTACAAGAAGTGAGTGGAGTTACAAACAGACTGAACTAAACAAGTTAAATTTCTTACGTGTGTCATGACGTGGCCCTTTCTGGGTGTAGATCGTTGCTTCCCCCTCTCTCTCACGCTCTCCTACTCCCAGGTTCTGTTATCTCAAGCCATACATTCCTGGTGGAGTCTCTCTCCCCTTGGTCATGCAGAGAGAGACTCCCCAAAATGTGAGAATGAAACTATATGTCCACTTGTGAGAATGTGGGAAGGGTCCGTGGACACTTAAGGGACAGGTATGATGAGTGTGTTTCATTTGGTGACCTCATGGAGGACAGGAAACACACATAACTAAATCTCTGAATGTGTGCATTTTCAATTATGGAGTTTGCATCTAATTCTTGTATAAAATGAATGAGTAAAGATGAAACTATTTGTGAAATGATGTAATGTGATGTTAACCTTTAGAATGAGAGAATTGTATTCACTGTAAAGTTTAACTAAGTCATTGGCCACGCCCCCGTGAGCACAGACATGATCAGGCGTCATGGAACCGCCCTTTTTTATTGTTACGAATGAAACCCCCTCCTGAGGAAATCCTCTTCAGACTAAGCAAACCCCCAGTGTGAGCTGTGGTTGCAATGGTTGAGTACCAAGACTAGAAAACCATACCACGTGGCGTATTGGCTACACGGCTAGAAATGGTGAAACTCTGAGACTATCGATTCCTACAGAATAAGAGCAAATCTTAGATACTAATTACTAGTCTGCAGCTAGAAATGATGTAAATCTGATCGTCGTATTGAGGAGACCAAGGCGCAGCGTGATATGAATACATCTTCTATTAATTAATGAAGACGAACACTAAACAAACTATACAAAATAACACGACAACCGTGATCGCTATAGCAACTGAGTGCTAACATGCAACATCACATAGACAATAACCCACAAAATACCCAAAGTAGATGGCTGCCTAAATATGGTTCCCAATCAGACGATAAACAGCTGCCTCTATTTGAGAACCAATCTAGGCAACCATAGACATACATAAACACCTAGATGGTAAACAACCCCATAAACCTACAAAAACCCCTAGACAGTACAAAACACATACAGTGCCTTGCGAAAGTATTCGGCCCCCTTGAACTTTGCAACCTTTTGCCACATTTCAGGCTTCAAACATAAAGATATAAAACTGTATTTTTTTGTGAAGAATCAACAACAAGTGGGACACAATCATGAAGTGGAACGACATTTATTGGATATTTCAAACTTTTTTAACAAATCAAAAACTGAAAAATTGGGCGTGCAAAATTATTCAGCCCCTTTACTTTCAGTGCAGCAAACTCTCTCCAGAAGTTCAGTGAGGATCTCTGAATGATCCAATGTTGACCTAAATGACTAATGATGATAAATACAATCCACCTGTGTGTAATCAAGTCTCCGTATAAATGCACCTGCACTGTGATAGTCTCAGAGGTCCGTTAAAAGCGCAGAGAGCATCATGAAGAACAAGGAACACACCAGGCAGGTCCGAGATACTGTTGTGAAGAAGTTTAAAGCCGGATTTGGATACAAAAAGATTTCCCAAGCTTTAAACATCCCAAGGAGCACTGTGCAAGCGATAATATTGAAATGGAAGGAGTATCAGACCACTGCAAATCTACCAAGACCTGGCCGTCCCTCTAAACTTTCAGCTCATACAAGGAGAAGACTGATCAGAGATGCAGCCAAGAGGCCCATGATCACTCTGGATGAACTGCAGAGATCTACAGCTGAGGTGGGAGACTCTGTCCATAGGACAACAATCAGTCGTATATTGCACAAATCTGGCCTTTATGGAAGAGTGGCAAGAAGAAAGCCATTTCTTAAAGATATCCATAAAAAGTGTCGTTTAAAGTTTGCCACAAGCCACCTGGGAGACACACCAAACATGTGGAAGAAGGTGCTCTGGTCAGATGAAACCAAAATTGAACATTTTGGCAACAATGCAAAACGTTATGTTTGGCGTAAAAGCAACACAGCTGAACACACCATCCCCACTGTCAAACATGGTGGTGGCAGCATCATGGTTTGGGCCTGCTTTTCTTCAGCAGGGACAGGGAAGATGGTTAAAATTCATGGGAAGATGGATGGAGCCAAATACAGGACCATTCTGGAAGAAAACCTGATGGAGTCTGCAAAAGACCTGAGACTGGGACGAAGATTTGTCTTCCAACAAGACAATGATCCAAAGCATAAAGCAAAATCTACAATGGAATGGTTCAAAAATAAACATATCCAGGTGTTAGAATGGCCAAGTCAAAGTCCAGACCTGAATCCAATCGAGAATCTGTGGAAAGAACTGAAAACTGCTGTTCACAAATGCTCTCCATCCAACCTCACTGAGCTCGAGCTGTTTTGCAAGGAGGAATGGGAAAAAATGTCAGTCTCTCGATGTGCAAAACTGATAGAGACATACCCCAAGTGACTTACAGCTGTAATCGCAGCAAAAGGTGGCGCTACAAAGTATTAACTTAAGGGGGCTGAATAATTTTGCACGCCCAATTTTTCAGTTTTTGATTTGTTAAAAAAGTTTGAAATATGCAATAAATGTCGTTCCACTTCATGATTGTGTCCCACTTGTTGTTGATTCTTCACAAAAAAATACAGTTTTATATCTTTATGTTTGAAGCCTGAAATGTGGCAAAAGGTCACAAAGTTCAAGGGGGCCGAATACTTTCGCAAGGCACTGTACATCACCCATGTCACACCCTGACCTAACCAAAATATATAAAGAAAACAAAGAACACTCAGGTCAGGACGTGACAAAATCTGGGATGCGAATACCGACAACCGCCGAAACATCTACTCTAAGAACAATGGACGCCTGACGTATCCATTACAACAGATACTATCAGAAGCCGCCAATAGAGCTACCACCTTGAGTAACCAGAGACTCTCTGATGAACTGACTCTCCAGCAGACTGACCAACGATTCCAACAGAGAAGACAACAACAACATATGGGTGTAAATATATTGATTGCAATTATTCCCGAATGAGCGAGCGTTCATGTGCAAAGAATTAGCATTTCAATTAATATAATATCCACTGTGTGAAATTATCCATTTTGTCTTTCCCGCTTCTTTATCGGTCCACACACCCTTTTCTTTGTCCACCAAGCCGTCATATCAGTTTAGCCCACTAGGGGATCTTCCCTATCATTGTTAGTAACCAATATCTACTGTTTGTTTGGTATGCATTTCTGTGATTATTTAGCTCGTTAGTAAATAAATGATTAAGCCAAATGGTGTATGGATGATTCATAATTTAGGCTGGGTTCATGCAAATAACCAAGAATTCTACAACGTTTGAAATGAGACGTAAGGTAAAGAATATTTCATTAATAGAAGACTAATTGATAAGATAGTAAAATATCTGAAGAGTTATATTCGGAAAAGTATAGCTTTGTAATCTGAAGATTTTCCGTGGTGCCCCGACTTCCTAGTTAATTACATTTACATGATTAGTTTAATCACGTGCTAATAATTACAGAGAATTGATTTGATGAAATAACAGTCTTCACCTTTAATGATACTAAAGACACAACGCCTGTGATGAAATGTTTTCCACACACATAGCTACATTTAGCTCTAGGTCGGGTTTTTACACCTGGCTACGTGTTCATTGATCAACACAGCAGCTTTTCAGCAGCTTTTGTTATTTCTGTATGACAAATAAAATCAACGAGGAAGTTGCCTCTTTTATAATGTGGATCAATAAGAAAGAATGTTGGTTTTCCCCAATTTGTGGGCGCAGTCAAGGATAATTCCTTATTATTTCACTAATAACAACTGGGAGTATAAAAAATCTGGCAAATAATGACAGGAAGGCAGTTTATCAACTTCCATTCAACCTTCCAGGAAACTGAAATTTTGTAAAAACACAGGCTCTACAGGAAGCTATGAGAAGAGAGTGTACCGTAAAGTAATTAAGCATCAATTACAGACTTATAGACTTCTCACATGATACACCAAAGGGCCTACCGTAAGGCATGGCAGCACTAAGCTGGTAAGAACACAGATATACATCTGCTGAATTTAAAATAATATACAGTACATATAGCCCAGTCCTACTCCATCAAATAGCATAGCGTTCCATCACAACTACAAAGGAAGTAAAGAAGTGTATGGAGTGCCAGATCACCTACTCCTCAGACAGAAAACATTTCAATCTTTGACTGAAGCCACTGAAGACGTTTGATTTGGCAACAGGGATCTCCCTAATCAGTGTTTGTCTGTGTGTGTGTGTGCATGCGTGATACTTGCTGTTCCGCTCTGCACAATGGGAACATCAATCCGATCCCCACGTGCATGCTGCCTAGTGCCTACCCATGTAGACAGACACTGAGCAGCATAATATGCAGAACACAGGAGGCTGCCAGCCTGGTCCCAGATCTTTGCTGTCTTATTGTTAACTATAGGAGTTGGCAAGACAGCAATAACAGATATGACCAGGCTAGGAAGTTGCTGCTCCCTCTGAAACAGTGTCACAAGTACATCTGTAAATAGCCCACCCAATCTACCTACCTCATCCCTATACTGTTTTTATTTTATTTACTTTTCTGCTCTTTTGCACACCAGTATCTCTACTTGCACATAAAAAAAAAATAAAAAAAATAAAACAACACAGGTAAAGCCAAAATGTCCTTCTTTCTCTCTTGAAATGTGGCTGTGATCGCCTGATTAAAAGACAGAGTACTGCATTTGCATTACTTATATGGCATGGTTAGCTCAGTGAGTGAGAGGAGGCGTTAGATGCCTGGCAGGTACTGCAGAATAATGCCAACTCACCTGGCTCCTACTGAGCTAGTTGGAGAGAGAGGGAAGGAGAGAGAAATGGAAGGATGGAAGGATAGAGGAAGAGAGGGGGTTGGATGTAGAGAAGGGGAGAGAGAGAAGAAGGAAAGAGAGTGCAGATATAATTGACAAGGAGAGAGTGAAATACAGCGAAGCAGTAAATCAACCACATGGGGGGCTGAACTATTTCATCAAGACTAGACCTTGATATTTACCCTGAAGGCACAAACCTGGGAAGTTAATTGCTAATTATCGTCTCATCAGGCAGAGGATGCAGCAACAGAATTAGACAGGGGTTTACACTACTAGCCTGGATTCCAAACTGATAAGCTTTGAATGTTGAAACAACCAAATGGTGAAACAGACCATGTCAGTTTGTAATCCAGGCTGTAATGCTACTGCTATTGGTCAGCGGTTCAGTCCAATGATCCAATTAGAAATTAATCTGGTGACACTTTCTACGAGGCACATATTTTGGAGAGCATAGACATGTGTTTTATTAGTGCATTTATAATGCCTTATGATACACGTATAGGGCATTATAACAGTTGCTATGAGCTGTCATAGAAACTGAAGTGTGAGTATGTGCATATTTGAAAGGTAATGTGATCTAGTTGTTACTGTAGTTTCCCAGTGTAAGCGTTTCTCATGGGATACCACAATATTTGTTCCTGCAGGCATGAGAATGTTCTAGGCTTGTGCCGTGCGTGCAAAACCCTCTGAGATGTGTTTTTCAGGAACAACAGAAGACTAAGGCAGAGATTCACACAAACCCCAATGCAATGACTGTCTGGAATTCTGTATTGGAAGATTTCCCTTGTGAGTAGTTCCAAACATTTCTTAAACCCAAGCAAAACGTTGCTGGTTCCCCATGACCGAACACAACGTCTGTATGGCTGTATCAGCTTGACACCTGCTGTGAAGCTGAGGCATTCCCTGTCACAGAAATATGTTTTACCGACCATTACAATGATAGGAGGATCCTGCTGGAAACCTGCAAGCACGCGCACACACGCTCACTCACTCACTCACTCACTCACTCACATTCACAGACTGTCTTACAGAGAGAGAGAGAGTCCAGGGAACATCTTTCCTCCTTTGTCCTTCAAGTCACGCCACTCCGGCACTCTTGGTAATTAATGCAGTGAGGGTCTCTTAGATATATATTAGCAGGTTCAATGGAGAGAAGGGCTTTAAATTCAATCACTGAGAAACTCTCCCTTCTCTGGAGGACAAATGTGACCTCATGGAATTCTCAAGTCTGCAGGGGGTGTGATTATTTTATTATCTTATACTCAATAGGCTTCAAGGTTGATTCAAATGGCTGGAGGCAAAGTAGTCTGGAAATAAAGTGTATAAAATGCCACTCAACTCCACCCAGTAAATATACAGTACATCACATGGGTGCAGCAAAGCTTCACCCGTACTTCCCACCCACCTATGCATTAGAGCTCAGAGGATGTGCTTTGCACTGTAGAGGAGCTATCTACATGTAGTTATTCAAACTTATATTCAAGGACTTTTTCATTTGCATAGATTCTATGACAGAGAGTTGATGTGCTGCGAAATATTGGAAGTCCTGATATTCATGAAGTTTAACACCCTGGCATATTGACGAGACTGACACCTCATATTTCTCTGTGAACACACTAAAAACAGAACAATGATGGTCCAAAGCAGTCACACACACACACACACACACACACACACACACACACACACACACACACACACACACACACACACACACACACACACACACACACACACACACACACACACACACACACACACACACACACACACACACACACACACACAAACACACACACTTCAGAGTTGATGCTGATTTCCTATGGCAGAATAAAATGAAACCCTTGCAAATGAGTAACAGGAAGAGGGTATGGCGGCATATTGTGCCTGAATGGCATTGGCTTTATTGAGAGGAGAAAGCGGCGGTCGGTACAGGGTGCAGAGGAACCGCTGGCACCAAGACGGAGGGGAGGACTCTGAATGATAAATTGTCCCCTGGAGACAAGGACAAGCGGGGTGCGACTCCAAGTGGCCCAAAGAGAGAGAGAAATAAAGTGAGGGGGAGAGATAGAGGGTGGGAAGGAGGGAGAGAGGGAGAGGGGTGGAAGAAAGACGAAGAGAGAGAGAGGGGGGCGGGTGTTGGAGGACAAAGGGGAGTGTGATGAACGACTCTAGGAGCAGTGCAGCTGATGCCATGTCAGGGATAGAGGCTGCTGCACGTGGAGAGAGAGCATTCTCATGACATCACTGGCTGTCTGGAATGCTTGTGTAATGTGTGTGTGTTTTACTCTGTGTGTGTATGCTTTACTTTGTGTGTCCGTGTCTGCACATCGTAGAATGTATGACTGTACATACTTATATGTAAAATCCACCCAGTACCCTGCCCTGAACCTTAGTCACTGTTCTAGCTGACCTCCACCCAGTACCCTGCCCTGAACCTTAGTCACTGTTCTAGCTGACCTCCACCCAGTACCCTGCCCTGAACTTTTGTCACTGTTCTAGCTGACCTCCACCCAGTACCCTGCCCTGAACTTTAGTCACTGTTCTAGCTGACCTCCACCCAGTACCCTGCCCTGAACCTGTCAGATTTTGGATTAGTTATCACCCAAATGTCTATCAGCGTGCATTCAACCATTTAAAAGCACAGGAAAGTTAAAATGGGAATACAATGTCAGATATTGTGTATATTTATACAACATATTAATATGTTATCATTGTGGCCTGGATTGCAGTTGAGATTACATTAAAAGTGCCGTTCGAGATTCTGCCCAGATTATTAGAGCGATTGAGAGGATCTCCACAGCCTTGTGAAGACTTATGCATGCTATCTTGAACATGCTCGCTTTATATGATTACATAAGAAGAAATGTATAGTACAGTAACCTCAATGTGGCCATGGATGTTACTCATTTTAAGGTAGAATGTTACATTAGTTTGGAAGACTTAACTGTAGGCTATTTACTGTATTACAAAAGTAATATTGAATTGTGTTTGATTGACAACTCAACCAATTATCAACATTTAAATGAGATGTGTCTACTGCTTCGATAGTTCCATCTGTGCCACAGACTTAGTCTGGCTTTAATTCCAGTTTGTCTACAAATTAATAATTAATATGTTGGATTCACGTCCCCATCTCAACCAAAAATATAAGTTAAAATACAGTCGATGTCGGAAGTTTACACGCCCTCCACAAATGTCTTGTTAACAAACTATAGTTTGGCAAGTCGGTTAGGACATCTACTTTGCGCATGAGTCATTTTTCCAACAATTGTTTACAGACATATTATTTCATGTATCATTCACTGTATCACAATTCCAGTGGGTCAGAAGTTTACATTCACTAAGTTGACTGTGCCTTTAAACAGCTTGGAAAATTCCAGAAAATTATGTCATGGCTTTAGAAGCTTCTGATTGGCTAATTGACATAATCAGAGGTGTACCTGTGGATGTATTTCAAGGCCTACCTTCAAACTCAGTGCCTCTTTGCTTGACATCATTGGAAAGTCAAAAGAAATCAGCCAAGACCTCAGATAAAAAATTGTAGCCCTCCACAAGTCTGGTTCATCCTTGGAAGCAACTTCCAAATGACTGAATGTACCACGTTCATCTGTACAAACAATAGTACGCAAGTATAAACACCAAGGGATCATGCAGCCGTCATACCGCTCTGAAAGGTGACCTGTTCTGTCTCCTAGAGATGAACGTATTTTGGTGTGAAAAGTGTAAATCAATCCCAGAACAACTGCAAAGGACCTTGTGAAGATGCTGGAGGAAACAGGAACAAAATTATCTATATCCACAGTAAAACAAGTCCTATATTGACATAACCTGAAAGGCCGCTCAGCAAGGAAGAAGCCCCTGCTTCAAAACCGCCATAAAAAAGCCAGACTACGGTTTGCAACTGCACACGGGGACAAAGATCATACTTTTTGGAGAAATGTCCTCTCGTCTGATGAAACAAAAATATAACTGTTTAGCCATAGTGACCATCGTTATGTTTGGAGGAAAAAGGGGGAGGCTTGCAAGCTGAAGAACACCAGCCCAACCGTGAAGCACGGGTGTGGCAGCATCATGTTGTGGGGGTGCTTTGCTGCAAGAGAGACTGGTGCACTTCACAAAATAGATAACATCATGAGGAAGTACAATTATGTGGATATATTGAAGCAACATCTCAAGACCTCAGTCAGGAAGTTAAAGCTTGGTCGCAAATGGGTCTTCCAAATTGACAATGACCCCAAGCATACTTCCAAAGTTGTGGCAAAATGGCTTAAGGACAACAAAGTCAAGGTATTGGAGTGGCCATCACAAAGCCCTGACCTCAATCCTATAGAAAATGTGTGGGCAGAACTGAAAAAGCGTGTGCGAGCAAGGAGGCCTACAAACCTGACTCAGTTACACCAGCTCTGTCAGGAGGAATAGGCCAAAATTCACCCAACTTATTGTGGGAAGCTTGTGGAAGGCTACCCGAAACGTTTGATCCAAGTTAAACCATTTAAAGGCAATGCTACCAAATACTAATTGAGTGTATGTAAACTTCTGACTCACTGGGAGTGTGATGAAAGAAGTAAAAGCTGAAATAAATCATTCTCTTTACTATTATTCTGACATATCACATTCTTAAAATGAAGTGGTGATCCTAACTGACCTAAAACAGGGAATTTTTACTAGGATTAAATGTTTTTAATTGTGGGAATTGTGGAAAACTGAGTTTAAACGTATTTGGCTAAGGTGTATGTAAACTTCCGACTTCAACTGTATATGACTGAATCAAATCATATCAAACTAAATGAAGTTTAATTTGATATAGATGATCACAGGAGACTTTTGATATCATGAAAGCCAATCTGGAAAAGAAATCCGTAACATGTCTATTGACTTTACATCACTAGGGAATGACCAGTTCCTCATAGCATGACAAGTCCACAGACAGACATCTCCTATACAGCCCATGGACATATACAGTGCCTTGCGAAAGTATTCGGCCCCCTTGAACTTTGCGACCTTTTGCCACATTTCAGGCTTCAAACATAAAGATATAAAACTGTATTTTTTTGTGAAGAATCAACAACAAGTGGGACACAATCATGAAGTGGAACGACATTTATTGGATATTTCAAACTTTTTTAACAAATCAAAAACTGAAAAATTGGGCGTGCAAAATTATTCAGCCCCCTTAAGTTAATACTTTGTAGCGCCACCTTTTGCTGCGATTACAGCTGTAAGTCGCTTGGGGTATGTCTCTATCAGTTTTGCACATCGAGAGACTGACATTTTTTCCCATTCCTCCTTGCAAAACAGCTCGAGCTCAGTGAGGTTGGATGGAGAGCATTTGTGAACAGCAGTTTTCAGTTCTTTCCACAGATTCTCGATTGGATTCAGGTCTGGACTTTGACTTGGCCATTCTAACACCTGGATATGTTTATTTTTGAACCATTCCATTGTAGATTTTGCTTTATGTTTTGGATCATTGTCTTGTTGGAAGACAAATCTCCGTCCCAGTCTCAGGTCTTTTGCAGACTCCATCAGGAGTCCATTCTTCCAGAATGGTCTTGTATTTGGCTCCATCCATCTTCCCATCAATTTTAAACATCTTCCCTGTCCCTGCTGAAGAAAAGCAGGCCCAAACCATGATGCTGCCACCACCATGTTTGACAGTGGGGATGGTGTGTTCAGTGTGATGAGCTGTGTTGCTTTTACGCCAAACATAACGTTTTGCATTGTTGCCAAAAAGTTCAATTTTGGTTTCATCTGACCAGAGCACCTTCTTCCACATGTTTGGTGTGTCTCCCAGGTGGCTTGTGGCAAACTTTAAACTACACTTTTTATGGATATCTTTAAGAAATGGCTTTTTTCTTGCCACTCTTCCATAAAGGCCAGATTTGTGCAATATACGACTGATTGTTGTCCTATGGACAGAGTCTCCCACCTCAGCTGTAGATCTCCGCAGTTCATCCAGAGTGATCATGGGCCTCTTGGCTGCATCTCTGATCAGTCTTCTCCTTGTATGAGCTGAAAGTTTAGAGGGACGGCCAGGTCTTGGTAGATTTGCAGTGGTCTGATACTCCTTCCATTTCAATATTATCGCTTGCACAGTGCTCCTTGGGATGTTTAAAGCTTGGGAAATATTTTTGCATCCAAATCCGGCTTTAAACTTCTTCACAACAGTATCTCGGACCTGCCTGGTGTGTTCCTTATTCTTCATGATGCTCTCTGCGCTTTTAACGGACCTCTGAGACTATCACAGTGCAGGTGCATTTATACGGAGACTTGATTACACACAGGTGGATTGTATTTATCATCATTAGTCATTTAGGTCAACATTGGATCATTCAGAGATCCTCACTGAACTTCTGGAGAGAGTTTGCTGCACTGAAAGTAAAGGGGCTGAATAATTTTGCACGCCCAATTTCTCAGTTTTTGATTTGTTAAAAAAGTTTGAAATATCCAATAAATGTTGTTCCACTTCATGATTGTGTCCCACTTGTTGTTGATTCTTCACAAAAAAATACAGTTTTATATCTTTATGTTTGAAGCCTGAAATGTGGCAAAAGGTCGAAAAGTTCAAGGGGGCCGAATACTTTCGCAAGGCACTGTACAGCCATGCGATAGGAGGTCTGGAGACTGGAGACATGGCACACTTCTAGGAATTACAACTAACCTACGTGACCAGACACACTCTGTTTAGGAATCCTTTTAAACCGACTACATGGTGGTAATTCAGTAATTCGGTTACGAACCAAAGTAGGCCTCTTTGACGTGGCTTGAAAGCATACTTTGTGAGCATCTTTGAGATTGCTAGAAAGCATACATTGTGAGCATCTTTGAGATTGCTAGAAAGCATACATTGTGAGCATCTTTGAGATTGCTAGAAAGCATACATTGTGAGCATCTTTGAGATTGCTAGAAAGCATACATTGTGAGCCTCACAAATGGTGCCCAGTTTTGTTTTCTATGGCTGAATTGTTTAATGTTGTGTTAAAGTCAGGAGTAGCATATCTGATTGAATAATAACATTTTGTCTAGAGGGGACATGGCACAGTGAATGTCAAGTTCGTAAAAGGATTAATAAGAAACTCTAAACTGTACAGATTCCATGTACACATACAAAAATAGCAAACATTCCTGCATCATTTTAGAGCCATGTTTCCATAACTCAGTTGTCTAGTAGTTTTAAATATTTTAGGGGCGATATGCAGTATTGACTCTAATAAATGTCGAATGGGAGACATTTATGAGGACATTTCACTCTGGTTGTAAATGGAGAAAGTTCTTATCTTGGTGCCAAAGAGCTTAAACATGGATTTTTTATCTGGCATAATGGTAGGCCCACTGAGACAAGTCTGGGAAAATGTTCCTTTCTGCGAAAAATGTATCCAAAATGAATCGCTATCATACAAATTCTCTAATGTATTTGATTAGATAGTTAACTTTCTTTGACATACTTTTCTCAGTGCTCTCTTTCACACACACATGTACACACGCACGCACCCACCCACCCGCAGGCACCCACGCACACACACACGTACACACCTGCACGCGCACACATGCACGCACGCACAAACACGCGCACGTGTACACGCACACACCTGTGATTAGTCAGGTGAAAATCTCTCAGCCCCATGAGATCTTTGCCTGAACATGTTGCCTGCTATTATGCTGCCTACTACACTGTCCTACAGTCCCAGATCCAGAAGACTGGCTGCCTGGGGCGCAGGTTAGCATTTTTCATCATGAGTGGTCACTAGCTGGTACAGCTAGCTAAATCTGATTTTAAACCTAACCCTAACATTAACCACGCTGTTAACCCTAATGCCTAACCCAAACCTTAAATTAAGATCAAAAAGCACATTGTGGTTGTCATGAATTTTTACAATATTGACTTTGCAGCTGACCCATCTAGCGGAAATTGCTCAGTTATATCTCCAGGGCAAGATTCTTGATAACAAACGTCAACCTAGGGCAGGAATTTGTCTGAAAGTGTTTGCTCTCTATCTGCCCTCAGGGCAGCCTTTAGGTCTACTCCTGCCCTGGGACTGCTCTGGTCTGCTTACACCTGCCTCTCCACCGACTCATACCTGCCTAGGTCTGCTTACACCTGCCTCTCCACCGACTCATACCTGCCTAGGTCTGGTTACACCTGCCTCTCCACCAACTCATACCTGCCTAGGTCTGCTTACACCTGCCTCTCCACCAACTCATACCTGCCTAGGTCTGCTTACACCTGCCTCTCCACCGACTCATACCTGCCTAGGTCTGGTTACACCTGCCTCTCCACCGACTCATACCTGCCTAGGTCTGCTTACACCTGCCTCTCCACCGACTCATACTTGCCTAGGTCTGCTTACACCTGCCTCTCCACCGACTCATACCTGCCTAGGTCTGCTTACACCTGCCTCTCCACCGACTCATACCTGCCTAGGTCTGGTTACACCTGCCTCTCCACCGACTCATACCTGCCTAGATCTGGTTACACCTGCTTCTCCACCGACTCATACCTGCCTAGGTCTGCTTACACCTGCCTCTCCACCGACTCATACCTGCCTAGGTCTGGTTACACCTGCCTCTCCACCGACTCATACCTGCCTAGGTCTGCTTACACCTGCCTCTCCACCGACTCATACCTGCCTAGGTCTGCTTACACCTGCCTCTCCACCGACTCATACCTGCCTAGGTCTGCTTACACCTGCCTCTCCACCGACTCATACCTGCCTAGGTTACACCTTTCTATACCTCACTTTTCATACCTGCCCCTGTTCCTCCAAATGTGTATCACCATACTCACAAAGGCTTGTTTGTACATGTCCTGAGTTGTCCTGTTGTGTTCACAAGTGTCTGATTAATAGTGTGCAAAGCCTTAAAGTCCATCTCCTTAATTTGATTGAATCCATTATTTAAACGCTCAAAAAAAGCTGTTAAGATCCTTCTTCTTTTTTTAAAGTGGGCCTTTAAAAGTTGCTTCTCCCATCTTAGAAGGAAAACCCTTTGAAGAACCATTTTTGGTTCCAGGTAAAACCCTACTGCGTTCCATGTAGAACCCTTTCCCCAGAGGGTTCTACATGGAACCAAAAAGGGTTCTCCTATGGGGACAGCCGAAGAACCCTTTAGGAACCCTTTTTTCTAAGAGTGCAGAATGAGAAAGTATTTGTGATGACACTAACAGGATTCCAAAGGACTGTGTGAAATGAAAATGACAGTTAGCAACAAAACACCTGTTCCTGCATGCATTATTATATAGGAGTGACAAATGAGATGATTTCTGTGACGTGTTTCCTTGATGTGAACTAACTGTGACTGAGAGGAATCGCTTGTCATTCACGTTAATGCATCAACAATCAAAAGGGCAGATTAGAGGTTTGGCACCATGTGCTTTTTCCTCTTGTAGAGCCCACACGGGTCCATCTGACATCTGACCTGCAATGACCAGACAGTGAAGGTGGAGACGAAGCTTTATTAACAGCCATCTTCAGAGGCCTTCTAAAAGTAAAAAATGGATTTTCCATCCATAGAATGATAATTCAATTTCTATTTTAATTCCGTTTCCATGATTCCATCTCTGTTTCTCCACCTCTACAGAAGTAAGTCCCTGTGTGACAGGATACTGGACAGCTTAGCATTCTAAACAATGTAACATTTTATTTGATCCATAATACACCTGTACATTGAGTAGCACAATGAGTCATGCAATCTAGTACATATTAGTCCACCGCTCATTCCAATGGTTGCACTTTATGGAACTGGAGCATGTCTTACGTTATGGTGAGTCTGCACAGGTATTTTGGAGTGGCACATCAGACAGTAAGGACACAAAATATGTTCAACATCATATCTCAACATTTATCATATTTCAACATTTTGCCAGGTATAATCTGGTTTTAAACACCCAAATCCCCATGCAGTTAGTTAGTACCACTGTGAGTGAAGATGAATGCGAAGTGATGACATGGCACTGCTCTGCTGTTCACTTGACCCATTTAACACAAAACTTTACTGCCGGTGTGGTCCACCAGGAAATACGTTCTTCACCCAGGTGTATAGTAGCTCTACTGTATTTCTACTAAAACAGACCAGCACGACTTGCTTCGATAATAAATGGTCTGTCACCACAGCAGCTCGCAGGTTGTATATTGTCAACTAAGCAGCAACGACATGCAAGGCCAGGATATGTATGTGGTAAGCAAATCAATCCAGTTTTTGTGTTTCAGAAATGTTCCCAAACAACACTTCTAAAAGAAGTCAACGCATCAGATTTTTACATTTACAACAAACTGTAATACAGAAAGAAAGGCTTCCTTTTGATACTTTAGAGAAGGAATGCATAGACAGGCATATTCACAAACTAGGCCTAGAGAGATACCTCAGATATGTAGAGGAAGTGTTGAACATATAGTGTTAGAACACTATCAAACTAAAATGAGACACAATCTCATTCTACTGGCTGCAAGATACAGATGTAGGATCTTAATTTGATCACTCTTTTGTTGCTGAGAATTTTCCTGCACTTCAGGAAATGCAAACTTTTATTGTATTTAAGGCTTCTAAAATTTGTAATTTCCACTTTAAATTGTCAGACGAAAAATTTATCAACCCTAACACAATATGTCCATTCATAATAATCCACATAATAATTTACATTTCCTGTTGCTGCAGTATTATTTTCCTGTTGTAGCAGACAGGCTCAAATTAAGATCCAATCTCTGTAGTTTTTAAATTAACAGCAATCTTGAAAACCATAGTGGAGCTGAAATCTGAAATCTTACAGAGGGACGGATTGATTTGTCTATGAAGACAGCCATAGCCCAGCCCCCTAAAGGCTACTGTCTTCCATCTATATGTTCAGCATGTTCTCTGTCTAATCTCAAATCAATTGTACTAGCCTGGACCCAGTTGTATGTTGTCACAATGTAGCCAACTATGACAACTATAGAAAAGTTGACTATACAGTATTGGAACAGGTTACTGTTAGGGTAACCTAACAAGCATTTGGAGAGAGATAGGCTTACATGCTGCCAATAATCACCTATAACAATTTGTAATAATATTGAGTAACTGAGCACTCATTTATTGCAAGCCTTTCACAAAATAATGATAATTTTATGGTTTTATTACAATCAAAGAGCAAAAAGTGTAACTCTATTTGATTAAGAAATATATCTGGTTGTTGTTATTGGCTGTTGGTTGTTACTTTATTAATCAAATTTGTCACTTGCGCCGAATACAACAGGTGTAGTAGACCTTACAGTGAAATGCTGAATACAACAGGTGTAGTAGACCTTACAGTGAAATGCTGAATACAACAGGTGTAGTAGACCTTACAGTGAAATGCTGAATACAACAGGTGTAGTAGACCTTACAGTGAAATGCTGAATACAACAGGTGTAGTAGACCTTACAGTGAAATGCTGAATACAACAGGTGTAGTAGACCTTACAGTTAAATACTGAATACAACAGGTGTAGTAGACCTTACAGTGAAATGCTGAATACAACAGGTGTAGTACACCTTACAGTGAAATGCTGAATACAACTGATGTAGGCCATACAGTGAAATGCTGAATACAACAGGTGTAGTATACTATACAGTGAAATGCTGAATACAACAGGTGTAGTACACCTTACAGTGAAATGCTGAATACAACTGATGTAGGCCTTACAGGGAAATGCTGAATACAACAGGTGTAGTAGACCTTACAGTGAAATGCTGAATACAACAGGTGTAGTAGACCTTACAGTGAAATGCTGAATACAACAGGTGTAGTAGACTTTACAGTGAAATGCTGAATACAACAGGTGTAGTAGACCTTACAGTGAAATGCTGAATACAACAGGTGTAGTAGACCTTACAGTGAAATGCTGAATACAACAGGTGTAGTAGACCTTACAGTGAAATGCTGAATACAACAGGTGTAGTAGACTTTACAGTGAAATGCTGAATACAACAGGTGTAGTAGACCTTACAGTGAAATGCTGAATACAACAGGTGTAGTAGACCTTACAGTGAAATACTGAATACAACAGGTGTAGTAGACCTTACAGTTAAATACTGAATACAACAGGTGTAGTAGACATTACAGTGAAATGCTGAATACAACAGGTGTAGTACACCTTACAGTGAAATGCTGAATACAACTGATGTAGGCCATACAGTGAAATGCTGAATACAACAGGTGTAGTATACTATACAGTGAAATGCTGAATACAACAGGTGTAGTACACCTTACAGTGAAATGCTGAATACAACTGATGTAGGCCTTACAGGGAAATGCTGAATACAACAGGTGTAGTAGACCTTACAGTGAAATGCTGAATACAACAAACAGGTGTAGGCTTTACAGGGAAATGCTGAATACAACCGGTGTAGGCCTTACAGTGAAATACTGAATACAACAGGTGTAGTAGGCCTTACAGGGAAATGCTGAATACAACAGGTGTAGTAGACCTTACAGTGAAATGCTGAATACAACAGGTGTAGTAGACCTTACAGTGAAATGCTGAATACAACAGGTGTAGTAGACCTTACAGTGAAATACTGAATACAACAGGTGTAGTAGGCCTTACAGGGAAATGCTGAATACAACAGGTGTAGTAGACCTTACAGTGAAATGCTGAATACAACAGGTGTAGTAGACCTTACAGTGAAATGCTGAATACAACAGGTGTAGTAGGCCTCACAGTGAAATGCTAAATATAACAGGTGTAGTAGACCTTACAGTGAAATGCTGAATACAACAGGTGTAGTACACCTTACAGTGAAATGCTGAATACAACTGATGTAGGCCATACAGTGAAATGCTGAATACAACAGGTGTAGTATACTATACAGTGAAATGCTGAATACAACAGGTGTAGTACACCTTACAGTGAAATGCTGAATACAACTGATGTAGGCCATACAGTGAAATACTGAATACAATAGGTGTAGGCCTTACAGGGAAATGCTTACTTACAAGCCCTTAACCAACAATGCAGTTTTAAGAAAAACAAGTGTTAAGAAAGTATTTACTAAAATAAACTGAAGTAAAAAAGAAGAAAGAAAAAACAACAATAAAATAGCAGCAAGGGGGCTATATACAGGGGGTTCGGTTTAGAGTCAATGTGCGGGGGCACAGGTTAGTCGAGGCAATTGAGGTAACATGTACTTGTAGGTAGAGGTAAAGTGACTATGCATAGATAATAAACAAAGTGTAGCAGCAGTGTAAAATGCAAATAGTCTGGATAGCCATTTGATTAGCTGTTCAGGAGTCTTATGGCTTGTGGGTGGAAGCTGTTAAAAGACTTTTGGACCTAGACTAGGCACTCAACCCAATGACTGGGTTGGCTGGAGTCTGACTTTTTTTAGGGCCTTCCTCTGACACCGCCTGGTATAGAGTTCCTGGATGGCAGGAGGCTTGGCCCCAGTGATGTACTGGGCCGGACGCACTACCCTCTGTAGTGCCTTGTGGTTTGAGGTCGAGCAGTTGCCATACCGGGCAGTGATGCAACCACCTCTCGATGGTGCAGCTGTATAACGTTTTGAGGATCTGAGGACCCATGCCAAATCTTTTCAGTCTCCTGAGGGGGGATTATTAATCTGATCTAAGCTAAGAGAACACTGTAGTCTTTCATAGAACTGTCTTGGCTTCACTTTGTATCTCTCTGTTCGTTCTGTGTACAGTAAATGGCTTATGTAAACTCATTATGTAAGCATGACATTGTAACTGACAAGTGAGAATAATTAATTATATGTGTGTGTGTGTGTGCGCGCGCGTGACGGGCACACAGCATAACTCTCCTCAAATGACCTGGTGGTCAGTGTGCTGTGATAGATGTTTGTGAACGTGAGAATGTTAGCCGCGTGACGAACCAGCAGAGTTGCTACAGAACATAGCCTAAAGTACAGTATGCTATGAGCCTATGACAATGTACTCTACATGTCTGTGAATACTGAGCTGTTTGTGACTTGTCAGACACTGACAGCCACAGATGCCTAGGAGTCCATGGTCATCGGATAGGTCAATGTTTATAATAAATGCAAGCCCACAGTAGGCCTATTTGTCATTTTCCTCTGCTTGGCCTTCACAGCAGGCTCTTAAATCACTTCCTTAATGTGTCCTGGTGTAACGATCTTCGTCTTCATCAGATGAGGAGTAGGAAGGACCAAAACGCAGCGTGGTAAATGTCCATGATTATTTATTATAACAGAACACGAAAATACCAAATAACAAAGTGAACGTAAGAAATGAAAATCGAAACAGTCCTGAAAGGTGAAAACAGGAAACAACTACCCACAAACACCAGGTGGGAAAAGGCTACCTAAGTATGGTTCTCAATCAGAGACAACGATAGACAGCTGCCTCTGATTGGGAACCATACCAGGCCAAACACATAGAAAAGAAAACATAGAACAACAACATAGAATGCCCACCCCAACACACGCACCGGACCAAACCAAAATAGAGACATAAAAAAGGAAGGTCAGGACGTGACAGTACCCCCCCCCCCCCCCTCCCAAAGGTGCGGACTCCGGCCGCAATACCTAAACCCATAGGGGAGGGTCTGGGTGGGCATCTATCCGCGGTGGCAGCTCTTGGCCCACTTAGGTGGCGCCTCTGGAGCGGCGACCCTCGCCGCTGACCCTGGACTGGGGACCCTTGCAGCGGGCCCCGAATAGGAGGGTGACTCTGGCGATTCCGGACTAACGGGTGGCTCTGGCGGCTCCGGACTGACGGGCGGCTCTGGCGGCTCTGGACTGACGGGCGGCTCTGGCGGCTCCGGACTGACGGGCGGACTGAGGGTCCGGACTGGAGGGAGACTCTGGAAGCAGAAGACGCAGAGACAGCCTGGTGCATGGGGCTGCCACAGGGCCCACCAGGCTGGGGAGACCTACCAGAGGCCTGGTGCGTAGAGAAGGCACCGGATAAACTGGAATGTGGGGGAGCACTGGAACTCTGGTGCGCAGCCTTGGCACCAGATGCCTACTCTCGCATGGCACTTGCGGAGGGCTGGCCTACAGTTCTCCGGGCTATGAGCGCGCATTGAAGGCTTTGTTGCGATATGGGAAGCCGATACTAGATTCAATTTTGGATTGGAGATGCTTAATGTGAGTCTGGAAGGAGAGTTTACAGTCTAACCAGACACCTAGGTATTTGTAGTTGTCCACGTATTCAGAGTCGTCAGAGTGGTGATGCTGGATGGGCAGGCAGGTGCGGACAGTGAACGATTGAATAGCATGCATTTAGTTTTACTTGCGTTTAAGAGCAGTTGGAGGCCACAGAAGGAGAGTTGTATGGTATTGAAGCTCACGGGGTGAGATCTTGCGTGGAGCCCCAGATCGAGGGAGATTATCAGTGGTCTTGTATGTCTTCCATTTCCTAATAATTGCTCCCACAGATGATTTATTCAAACCAAGCTGCTTACCTATTGCAGATTCAGTCTTCCCAGCCTGGTGCAGGTCTACAATTTTGTTTCTGGTGTCCTTTGACAGCTCTTTGGTCTTGGCCATAATGGAGTTTGGAGTGCGACTGTTTGAGGTTGTGGACAGGTGTATTTTATACTGATGACAAGTTCAAACAGGTGCCATTAATACAGGTAACGAGTGGAGGACAGAGGAGCCTCTTAAAGAAGGTCTGTGAGAGCCAGAAATCGTGCTTGTTTGTAGGTGACCAAATACATATTTTCCACCATAATTTGCAAATAAATTCATTAAAAATCCTACAATGTGATTTTCTGGATTTTTTTTCTCATTTTGTCTGTCATAGTTGAAGTGTACCTATGATGAAAATGACAGGCCTCTCTCATCTTTTTAAGTGGGAGAACTTGCACAATTGGTGGCTGACTAAATACTTTTTTGCCAAACTGTATGTATTCAAATACTATTTGACATCCTTAAATTAATTTTTGCATTTGCTTTAGTCTGCCTGGTGTGCCAGATAGGCAGAGTTCGCAGTCTGGGACTGTTCTAAGCGTCAGACAAAGTAGAATCACAATTCAATGGCTCAGACACAATAGGTATGTGGCAGGGTCTACAGTCAATCACGGATTACAAAAAGAAAACCAGCCCAGTCACGGACCAGGATGCCTTGCTCCCAGGCAGACTAAATAACTTTTTTGCCCGCTTTGAGGACAATACAATGCCACTGACACGGCCCGCAACCAAAACATGCGGACTCTCCTTCACTGCAGCCGAGGTGAGTAAAACATTTAAACGTGTTAACCCTCGCAAGGCTGCAGGCCCAGACAGCATCCCCAGCCGCGCCCTCAGAGCATGTGCAGACCAGCTGGCTGGTGTGTTTACGGACATATTCAATCAATCCTTATCCCAGTCTGCTGTTCCCACACGCTTCAAGAGGGCCACCATTGTTCCTGTTCCCAAGAAAGCTAAGGTAACTGAGCTAAATGACTACCGCCCCGTAGCACTCACTTCCGTCATCATGAAGTGCTTTGAGAGACTAGTCAAGGACCATATCACCTCCACCCTACCTGACACCCTAGACCCACTCCAATTTGCTTACCGCCCAAATAGGTCAACAGACGATGCAATCTCAACCACACTGCACACTGCCCAAACCCATCTGGACAAGAGGAATAACTATGTGAGAATGCTGTTCATCGACTACAGCTCACACAGCTACAGCTTAACACCATAGTACCCTCCAAACTCGTCATCAAGCTCGAGACCCTGGGTCTCGACCCCGCCCTGTGCAACTGGGTACTGGACTTCCTGACGGGCTGCCCCCAGGTGGTGAGGGTAGGTAACAACATCTCAACCCCGCTGATCCTCAACACTGGGGCCCCACAAGGGTGCGTTCTGAGCCCTCTCCTGTACTCCCTGTTCACCCACGACTGCGTGGCCACGCATGCCTCCAACTCAATCATCAAGTTTGCGGACAACACAACATTGGTAGGCTTGATTACCAACAACGACGAGACGGCCTACAGGGAGGAGGTGAGGGCCCTCGGAGTGTGGTGTCAGGAAAATAACCTCACACTCAACGTCAACAAAACTAAGGAGATGATTGTGGACTTCAGGAAACAGCAGAGGGAACACCCCCCTATCCACATCGATGGAACAGTAGTGGAGAGGGTAGTAAGTTTTAAGTTCCTCGGCGTACACATCACAGACAAACTGAATTGGTCCACCCACACAGACAGCATCGTGAAGAAGGCGCAGCAGCGCCTCTTCAACCTCAGGAGGCTGAAGAAATTCGGCTTGTCACCAAAAGCACTCACAAACTTCTACAGATGCACAATCGAGAGCATCCTGTCGGGCTGTATCACCGCCTGGTACGGCAACTGCTCCGCCCACAACCGCAAGGCTCTCCAGAGGGTAGTGAGGTCTGCACAACGCATCACCGGGGGCAAACTACCTGCCCTCCAGGACACCTACTCCACCCGATGTCACAGGAAGGCCATAAAGATCCTCAAGGACAACAACCACCCGAGCCACTGCCTGTTCACCCCGCTATCATCCAGAAGGCGAGGTCAGTACAGGTGCATCAAAGCTGGGACCGAGAGACTGAAAAACAGCTTCTATCTCAAGGCCATCAGACTGTTAAACAGCCACCACTAACATTGAGTGACTGCTGTCAACATACTGACTCAACTCCAGCCACTTTAATAATGGGAATTGATGGGAATTTATGTAAAATATATCACTAGCCACTTTAAACAATGCCACTTAATATAATGTTTACATACCCTACATTATTTATCTCATATGTATACGTATATACTGTACTCTATGTCATCTACTGCATCTTTATGTAATACATGTATCACTAGCCACTTTAAACTATGCCACTTTGTTTACATACTCATCTCATATGTATATACTGTACTCGATACATCTACTGCATCTTTCCTATGCCGCTCTGTACCATCACTCATTCATATATCTGTATGTACATATTCTTTATCTCTTTACACTTTCACTCTTTACACTCGCAATAACATCTGCTAACCATGTGTATGTGACAAATAAAATTTGATTTGATTTTGATTTGATTCTATTGGTCCATTAAGCAAGGCAAGCTCAATCAAGCACATATGAAGTATTTCCAATTATTTCCCATAATATTTGAACCCTGACTTGATCACTACTCTAGCATGAGATACTGAGAGCAGTGTGGGAAACTATTTCCATTCATCAAATTTTCATGAGACAATCAGCTACAGCAGCAGTCTGTCTCTGTGAAACTCTCACTCATCTAGCAGACCCATATCAATAACACATGATGCACGTGACGAGGGTTGACTTTTCTACCTGGATCCCTCTGGTGGATAAAGTGAATTAGTAGGACTTATTCTGTATTTATGTGTTGTAACTAATTCACCTGAAGTAACTGGAAATCTTACAGAATGTAGCTTAAGAAAGTAAAAGAGCATGGGCAAATCTGGGATTTGAACCATAGCCCTCTGGTCAGAAACAGTACAGCTGGTTTATCTTAAACTGTACTTCTCATCTGTCTTCCAAGCGTGTACTCCTGCCTTCCTACTCATTATCTGATAAGCACGCCAACATGCTTTCACTTCAACCATGATCTCGCCTTCTACATGGATCTTTACAGTGCTGAATCAATTCAGGATAATACTTCTCTCTTTTAGTTAACAGTAGCTGCAGGGCATGGGGAAATAAAATGGTCAAACGTGGTTTGAAACTGACAAGGCTTGTCTGGGCTCTGGGCTATGCATTCAGTCAGTCAGTGCTCTCTCTCTTTTATAATCTCTCTCTCATTCTCTCTCTTTCAATCTCTCTCTCTGTCACTGAGCCTCAGGGGAACATGGGAAGGCGAGAGAGAGTCTCAAACTCTGGCGCTCTGAAACACCATTTACTCCTTGTGCACACTTCATGCACGGCCGATTAGCATCAGCTAAGTGGAATTTCTTGTCGCTCTGCTCTACGGTTTTAGCAGTGTGTTCTTCTATGTATTATTTCCTCTGAAACAGGCATCTCCATCCATGCGGATCGGCTGCTCAGAACTCAGAAGCGCTGATGGAGGCATTGAGCAGGGAGAGTTGGAGAGCAGAGGCTCGGAGCGGGTCATTAAACACTTTAAATCAGTGCTCTCACAGGGCCTTTTCCATAGTTGAAACACAGACATTTTGAACATAACATCCAATCACTTGAGACTAAAGTAGTTACATCTGTGTTCATTGAGTTGCTTCACTTTGAAATTTCGATAATTTCTTCTATGTCAAGGTACATTTCACACATATGATTCAGGTAATCCAACAAACATGGCATAATAGTATCTGTGGGCCACTGTGATTTGCATTCTTGTCCCATAGAGGGCAGCAGAGAGAAAACCAGTGCAAAAACAGAACACAGTTCATTCATTATAATTACATGTTAATCACCCTACAGGATCTTAATTTGAGCCAGTTTGCCACAACAGGAAAATCATCCTGCAGCAACAGGAAATGTGAATTATTATGTGGCTTATAATTCATGGACATTTTTGTAGGGGTTGATCTATTTTGATAAAACATTTTGATACAAAATTCTCAGCAACCAAAGAGTGTTCAAAGTAAGATCCAACATCTTTATTAATGGTCAAGGTGACTGAAACATATTGAAGAAACCATGCATATAAAACCATTCTAAATCCTGATTTTCAACATACATTTCTGACTGAGTCACATTTGAGCATTTATTTTTTTCTCTACAGTGGGGAAGTATTTAATTTCACCTTGAGTGGGTCTGTGCTATACTGAGCCTGTCTGACACGTCTCTTTGGATCAGACTCTTCTGGGAACTCTGCCTACTTACACTGCCATTCCCAGGGCCCACAAGACCTTAAAATATCCTCATCTCTTTATTCTGTGTGTCTATATCAGTATCATTTCACAGTAACTAAAACAGCTGGAACGGAACCCAGAGGTTTCTGCATTCTGTTATTTTCTTCCAATGGAATTCATGGAGCTGTGATTGTCCCTTAGCAACTGACTGTGTACCGCATTAGCCAAAGATCTGACAGCCAGGTGTCTTGGAGGAGGATTGGGAACACTCTCAAGGATAGATTCATGGCTACGTAGCCTACTTCATGGGCCCTACACCTATCGCAGTGGTCTCCTCCCCTCCTTCTGATACATCAGGTGTGTGTGTGTGTGTGTGTGTGTGTGTGTGTGTGTGTGTGTGTGTGTGTGTGTGTGTGTGTGTGTGTGTGTGTGTGTGTGTGTGTGTGTGTGTGTGTGTGTGTGTGTGTGTGTGTGAGTGTGTGTGACACAAAGCACCACAAATAACCTATTTCTAGTAACCCCATCAGCACTTTATTGTAATTGCTGTCTTGTATCAATGCAAAATAATTCCTACAGAATTCACCACACACAATGCAGTGAACTAATAACTGTTGGAATGGCTTGTCTTCCTCCTCAAACAACAAACAACAAGGAGCATTCATTACTTTTGAAAATTAAAACATTCATAAATGTAAGCTTTTCTGTTATGAGTTACTTAAATGCTTACATATACATAAAGTATAAATATGTAATAATATGGTAATATCCAACTGCAGAGGATAGAGTTGAGTTTAATGTGTTAAATTCCACAAACTTCAAAGTGTTTCCTTTCAAATGGTATCAAGAATATGCATATCCTTGCTTCAGGTCCTGAGCTGCAGGCAGTTAGATTTGGGTATGTCATTTTAGGAGAAAATTGGAAAAAAGGGTCCGATCCTTAATGGGTTTTAATGAATGTCTGCCCTAAAAAACACAAGGAGCATGAAGTAGAATTGAACAGATATGAAGCTTAAATAAACAAGTGACACTGGTAAGAGCCATATGCAGTTTTTCCTTGACTCTTAATAAAAGTCTTGAACAGATATGAAAGGAGCATCATTTTGAATTTGAATTCACCAAGTGGGTTTGCGTGTTTCTAGGGTTGTGAGTCACGGTCCAGGAGAGTTACAGTATATGTTGTAAATGAACCATAGAGGCCCAGTCTTCTGCCTCGGAGGGTGTGTCAGCCAGAGTTATACTTTTTTCAGCACAAGGAGGGTCTGACGGTTCAACTAACAAGAAAGAAGGAGAATAATCTAGGTGCGCGTCCCAAATGCCTTCATATTGGGGCGGCAGGTAGCCTAGTGGATAGAGTGTTGCGCCAGTAACCGAAAGGTTGCTGGATTGAGTCCCCAAACTGACAAGGTAAAAACATCTGTCGTTCTGCCCCTGAACAAGGCAGTTAACCCACTGTTCCCCGGTAGGATGTCATTGTAAATAAGATTTTGTTCCTAACTGACTTGCCTAGTTAAATAAAGGTAATTTTTTAAATATTCCCTTTATAGTGGACTACTTTTGGTCAAAAGTAGTGCACTATGTAGGGAATAGGCTGCCATTTAGGATGCTACCTAGGCTTGTGTCAGACCAGATATATTCCTTATTTATAACTGAACCCACTACACATGATTACATCAATGATTTACTAAATGTTTTATGTTTTTAAGTGAGGAATATAGAAGCATGGTTATTTTTTAACTTGGCGTTAAAGTAACAACACAATGGGCCTACTGCCATTTAGGCTGGCAAAATGTTAATCTAATTTCTTTAAAATATGCATGATTACATTAACATCAAAACAGACACATTGAAACACAGTACAACAATACAGTAGACCTTAAGGTAGACCTAAATACAAGACTATAAATGCAGTATTCAACCTCAAAGTAATTCCAAATCTGTCTGACCAGCACTCAGCAATCAGTACTCCTACTCTGAGAGGCTTTGTAGATATGGGCCCTGGTGTCAAAACTGTACCCTGTATCGGCCTAAACGAGACAACCAGAGTGATAATTGGTATGGTTGGTATACACCACAGACTCTACTGAGACAATCAGAGAGTTAATTGGTATGATTGGTATACACCACAGACTCCAATGAGACAATCAGAGAGTTAATTGGTATGATTGGTATACACAACAGACTCCAATGAGACAATCAGAGTTAATTGGTATGATTGGTATACACCACAGACTCCAATGAGACAATCATAGTTAATTGGTATACGTCACAGACACTAATAAGGAAATCAGATAGTTAATTGGTATACACCACAGAGACTGTGTTTAGACAGGCAGGCCAAGTCTGATCTTTTTTCCACTAATTAGTCTTTTGACCAATCACATCAGATCTTTTCACTTCAGCTCTTTTTCAGAGCTGATCTGATTGATCAAAAGACCAATTAGTGAGAAAAAAATTATCTGAATTGGGCTGCCAGTCTAAATGCAGACACTCTCTAATGAGACAATCAGAGCGTTAATTGGTATGAATGGTATACACCACAGACTCGAATGGTATACACCACAGACTCAGGGGGTTAATTGGTATGAATGGTATACACCACAGACTCAGAGGGTTAATTGGTATGACTGGTATACACCACAGACTCTAATGGTATACACCACAGACTCAGAGGGTTAATTGGTATGATTAGTATACACCACAGACTCAGAGGTTAATTGGTATGATTGGTATACACCACAGACTCAGGGGGTTAATTGGTATGATTGGTATACACCACCGACTCAGAGGGTTAATTGGTATGATTGGTATACACCACAGACTCAGGGGGTTAATTGGTATGATTGGTATACACCACAGACTCAGGGGGTTAATTGGTATGATTGGTATACACCACAGACTCAGTGGGTTAATTGGCATGATTGTATACACCACAGACTCAGAGGGTTAATTGGTATACAGCACAGACTCAGCGGGTTAATTGGTATGATTGGTATACACCACAGACTCAGAGGGTTAATTGGTATGAATGGTATACACCACAGACTTAGAGGGTTAATTGGTATACACCACAGACTCAGCGGGTTAATTGGTATGAATGGTATACACCACAGACTCAGAGGGTTAATTGGTAGGAATGGTATACACCACAGACTCAGAGGGTTAATTGGTATGAATGGTATGCACCACAGACTCAGGGGGTTAATTGGTATGAATGGTATACACCACAGACTCAGCGGGTTAATTGGTATGAATGGTATACACCACAGACTCAGAGGGTTAATTGGTAGGAATGGTATACACCACAGACTCAGAGGGTTAATTGGTATGAATGGTATACACCACAGACTCAGAGGGTTAATTGGTATGAATGGTATACACCACAGACTCAGAGGCTTAATTGGTATGAATGGTATGCACCACAGACTCAGAGGGTTGATAGAAATGCACCATAGAAAGGAGTAATTATTCACCAGAGACTAATGAAAGATCTGGGAAACCTGTCAGAGTCACACTCAGCAAGACATCAATGGAGGACTACAGTAGGAGATAATTACAGTAGGAGATAAATACAGTAGGGGAGAACTACAGTAGGGGAGAGCAGGAATGAGATTAGAGACACTCAGGATTGGGGAGTATCTGATTACATGTAATCAGATTACAAAAAATATTGTGATCTGATTACAGATACTTTTGGAAAAAAAATCATAATTACAGCTTGGATTACTTATTCATTCAGAAAGGATGTATGTGGAAAAAAATAACATTATGGCACCTTTCAGATTTTCTTAATTAAATTTTATTCAGCATTGAAAAAAGCATTGACCACAAGTCAGAGACCACAATGATAACACACCAAATGCGTGTGAAGGACTATTTTTTGTCTTCTTCTAATGCCACTTAAGGAGAAAGTAATCCAAACGTAATTGAAAGTCATCAGATTACGTTAATGAGTTTGGTTATTCCAAAAGTTACGTAATTGTATTTGTCCATGAGGTGTAGATAATGTGTCACCATTAGTCCACTAGTTTTGGAGTGACCGTTCAACCTAACCCAATCAATGACAGGATAGACAGAGAGTGGTGGATTTTTTCTTTCATTGGCCAATAGATAGCATCAGCACTCCAGGGTTTATATACATCATTGGTCACTCCCAACCACTCCTTCGCCATTAAACTGTGAGGAAAGAAGTACAAGTTCAATATCCCCTTCATGGCAACCCTCTCTAAGCAGTATGCCAATGGTAGGGTCCATACCACCACAGTGTCTGGAACTTATCATGGTGTGCAGGTGGAGGACGGGTTTCTACTGTCTCTGATGTAGTGATGGGTTAGCATATTTTAACATCGCTTACGCACATTCATTCTGTTAATATTGTGTGTGTGTACCTATTACATACCAAATTCACATTGTTATTGAGTCAACTATCAAAGGCCATGTACTGGTAACTGCCAGGAAACACTTGAGTAAATGAGGAAACACTTGAGTAAATGAGGAAACAATTGAGTAAATGAATATGCAAAGTACAGTATATTGAAAGCAGGTGCTTCCACATAGATGGTTCCTGCAGTGTTGCAGCAGCAAATGGGGATCCGGAATGAATACAAATACAAAAAATGTACATCCCATCATTCTTAGGGTCATGCATAAAAATGCAGGGCAGGCCATTATTTTGGCCATGCCCCCATTGGATGACATTGCTTCAATGCACAGGGCATGAGTGGTCACTGAATGAAAACGGTGTAAACTATATGCCATGGCCATCTCAACCTAGTTGAACACCTATGGGAGATTCTGGAGCAGCGACTGAGACACCATCAACAAAACACCAAATTATAGAATGTTTTGACGAGGAATGGTGTCACATCCCTCCAATAGAGTTCCAGACACTTGTAGAATCTGTCACAAGGTGCATTGAAGGGGAAATGGAGATACTAGTCAGTTGTACAACTGAATGCATCTTTCACATTTAACCCAACCCCTCTGAATCAGAGAGGTGCAGGGAGCTGCCTTAATTGACATCCACGTCTTCGGTACCAGGGGAACAGGTTAACACAAATCAAATCAATTTATATAGCCCTTCTTACATCGGCTGATATCTCAAAGTGCTGTATATAGTCAACTGCCTTCCTCAGGTGCAGAATGACAGATTTTTACATTGTCAGCTCTGGTATTTGATCCAGCAACCATTCGGTTACTGGCCCACCTCTCTAAACACTAGGCTACCTGCCGCACATTGAAGCTGTTCTGTCCCAACGCCCTATTAAGACATTTTAGGTTGATATGTATTTTATTTTGTCAGTAACCTGTACATTGCATGCATATTCATGTTAATGTTTGTAATTTTTCTTGTTCCTGTCAAGATCAAACCAGGCTCTGGTGTTGTGATATAAAGATGATTATATACTGGGTGGTTCGAGCCCTGAATGCTGATTGGCTGAATACCACGGGTATGACAAAACATTACGTTTTACTGTTCTAATTAGGTTGGTAAACAGTTTATAATAACAATAAGGCACCTCGTTGCGTTAAGGCACCTCGTGCTTAAGAACAGTCTTTAGCCGTGGTATATTGGCCATATACCACACCCCCTCATGCTTTACTGCTTAAACCCAATCAGAATTGGATAGAGCTAATCAGTTAGGTAAGCTAAGGCTAGCTTTTTCAAGCAGAAATTAGCATCCTGTAGGACAAACTCAAAAAAGGTCTGGGACATTGTAAAGTCCATGGAGAATAAGAGCACCTCCTCCCAGCTGTCCACTGCACTGATGCTAGGAAACACTGTTACCACTGATAAATCCACTATAATTGAGAATTTCAATAAGCATTTTTCTACGGCTGGCCATGCTTTCCACCTGGCTACCCCTACCCTGGCCAACAGCCCTGCGCTCCCTACAGCAACTCGCCCAAACCTCCCCCACTTCTCCTTCACCCAAATCCAGATAGCTGATGTTCTGAAAGAGCTGCAAAATCTGGACCCCTACAAATCTGCCGGGCTAGACAATCTGGACCCTCTCTTTCTAAAATTATCTGCTGAAATTGTTGCAACCCCTATTCCTAGCCTGTTCAACCTGTCTTTCGTATCGTCTGAGATTCCAATAGATTGGAAAGCTGCCGCGGTCATCCCCCTCTTCAATGGGGGTTACACCCTAGACCCAAACTGCTACAGACCTATATCCATCCTGCCCTGCCCATCTAAAGTCTTTGAAAGCCAAGTAAATAAACAGATCACTGTCTAGACACTCTAGACCCAAACTGCTACAGACCTATATCTATTCTACCCTGACTCTTTCTAAGGTCTTTGAAAGCCAAGTTAACAAACAGATTACCGAACATTTCGAATCCCACCGTACCTTCTATGCATTCTGGTTTCAGAGCTGGTCATGGGTGCACCTCAGCCACGATCAAGGTCCTAAACGATATCATAACCGCAGTCGATAAGAGACATTACTGTGCAGCCATAGTCATCGACCTGGCTAAGGCTTTCGACTCTGTCAATCACAACATTCTTATTGGCAGACTCAACAGCCTTGGTTTCTCAAATGATTGCCTCGCCTGGTTCACCTACCACTTTTCTGATAGAGTTCAGTATGTCAAATCGGAGGGCCTGTTGTCCGGACCTCTGGCAGTCTATATGAGGATGCCACAGGGCTCAATTCTCGGGCCGACTCTCTTCTCTGTATACATCTGTCGTGTCTTTACTATCATTAAATTGAAGACTTAGTTTTTATCAAAGATTCTCTGTAATTAGTATTACGAGATCAAACTGATTAATCATGTAACTGTAATTCACTAGAAAGTCGGGGCACCAAGGAAAATATTCAGATTACAAAGTTATAATTTCCCAATATAACCTTTCAGATATTTTCATATCTGATCAATAGTTTTCTGATTAATGAATTATTTACTTTACCTCACGTTAGTCTCATTCCAAACGTCGTAAATTGTTGGTTTTCTGCACCAACCCAGTCTTCACTATGAGTCATCCATACATCAATTGTCTTAACTCATTTATTTATTACTAAGCAATTCACAGAAATGCATAAACAAAACAAACAAAGTAAATATGGTTACAAGAAGGCCCTTCTTTGGACACTGTGTTAACTAACCTCCAGATGAGCTTCAATGCCATACAACTCTCCTTCCATGGCCTCCAACTGCTCTTAAATGCAAGTAAAACTAAATGCATGCTCTTCAACCGATTGCTGCCTGCACCTGCCCGCCATGACTACTCTGGACAGTTCTGACTTAGAATATGTGGACAACTAAATACCTAGGTGTCTGATTAGACTGTAAACTCTCCTTCCAGACTCACATTAAACATCTCCAATCCAAAATTAAATCTAGAATTGGCTTCCTATTTCGCAACAAAGCATCCTTCACTCATGCTGTCAAACATACCCTCGTAAAACTGACCATCCTACCGATCCTCGACTTCGGCGACGTAATTGACAAAATAGCCTCCAACACTCTACTCAACAAATTGGATGCAGTCTATCACAGTTCCATCCGTTTTGTCACCAAAGCCCAATACACTACCCACCACTGCAACCTGTACGTTCTCGTTGGCTGGCCATCGCTTCATACTCATCGCCAAACTCACTGGCTCCAGGTCATCTACAAGTCTCTGCTAGGTAAAACCTCGCCTTGTCTCAGCTTAAGGCTAAATTGGGTTTAGGGGTGGCCATTGCAGCACCCACCTGTAGCACACGCTCCAGCAGGTATATCTCACTGGTCACCCCTAAACCCAATTGCCTCTCCTTCCAGTTCTCTGCTGCCAATGACTGGAACGAACTGCAAAAATCACTAAAGCTGGAGATTCTTACCTCCCTCACTAGCTTTAAGCATCAGCTGTCAGAGCAGCTCACAGATTTCTGCACCTGTACATAGCTCATCTGTAAATTAGCCCATCCAATCTACCTCATCCCAATACTGTATTTATTTATCTGGCTCCTTTGCACCCCAGTATCTCTACTTCCACATACATCTTCTGCACATTCTACCATTCCAGTGTTTAATTGCTATATTGTAAATATTTCGCCACCATGGTCTATTTATTGCCTTACCTCTCTTATCCCACCTCATTTGCACATGCTGTATACAGCTTTTCTATTGCGTTATTGACTGTACGCTTGTTTATTCCATGTGTAACTCTGTGTTGTTGTATGTGTCGAACTGCTTTGCTTTATCTTGGCCAGGTCGCAGTTGCAAATGAGAACTTGTTCTCAACTAGCCTACCTGGTTAAATAATGGTGTTCTCAACAGGCCTACCTGGTTAAATAAAGGTGTTCTCAACTAGCCTACCTGGTTAAATAATGGTGTTCTCAACAGGCCTACCTGGTTAAATAAAGGTGTTCTCAACTAGCCTACCTGGTTAAATAATGGTGTTCTCAACTAGCCTACCTGGTTAAATAATGGTGTTCTCAACTAGCCTACCTGGTTAAATAATGGTGTTCTCAACTAGCCTGCCTGGTTAAATAATGGTGTTCTCAACAGGCCTACCTGGTTAAATAATGGTGTTCTCAACAGGCCTACCTGGTTAAATAATGGTGTTCTCAACAGGCCTACCTGGTTAAATAAAGGTGTTCTCAACTAGCCTACCTGGTTAAATAATGGTGTTCTCAACTAGCCTACCTGGTTAAATAATGGTGTTCTCAACTAGCCTACCTGGTTAAATAATGGTGTTCTCAACTAGCCTACCTGGTTAAATAATGGTGTTCTCAACTAGCCTACCTGGTTAAATAATGGTGTTCTCAACTAGCCTACCTGGTTAAATAAAGGTGAAATAAAATGTAAAAAATATATAAAAAACAAATAAAGTTAGTGTGGGAGAGGTGGAAAAATGATTATCAATCAATAATGACAAACCTCCTGGCATTGACAACTTAGATGGAAGCTACTGAGGATGGTAGCTGACTCTATAGCCACTCCTATCTGTCATATCTTTAATCTGAGCCTAGATGAAAGTCTTTGTCCTCAGGCCTGAAGGGAAGCCAAAGGAATTCCGCTACCCAAGAGCGGTAAAGTGGCCTTTACTGGTTCAGACCTATAAGCCTGTTGCCAGCTCTTACAAACTGTTGGAAAAAATGGTGTTTGACCAAATACAATGCTATATCTCTGTAAACAAATTCACAATAAACTTTCAGCATATTAATAGAAAAGGGCACTCAACATATACTACACTGACAGAAATGGCTGATGATTGGTTGAAAGAAATTGATAAGAAGATTGTGGGAGCTGTACTGTTTGATTTCAGTGCAGCCTTTGATATTATTGACTATAACTTGTTGTTGCAAAAAACGTATCTGTTATGGCTTTTCAACCTCTGCCGTATCATAGATTCAAAGCTATCCATCTAATAGAACTCAAAGGGTTTTCCTTAATGGAAGCTTCTCTAATGTCAAACATGTGAAGTGTGGTGTACCCCAGGGCTGGGGGTACACCACACTTCACCCCTAGGCCCTCTACTCTTTTGTATTTTTACCAATTACCTGATGATTCAATCATATACGCATCAGCAACCACAGCTAAACAAGTCACTGTTTTGGAATGGGTGGTCAGTAATAAACTGGTCCTGAACATCTCTAAAGTTAAGAGCATTGTATTTGGTACAAATCATTCCCTAAGTTCTAGAACTCTGGTAGTGAATGATGTGGCTGTTGAAAAGTTGAGACTAAATTACTTGGCATTACCTTAGGTTGTAAGCTGTCATGGCCCAAACCTATAGATTCAATGGTTGCAAAGATGGGGAGAGGTCTGTCCATAAATAAGAGATGCTCTGCTTTTTTGACACCACACTTCTAAAAGCAAGTTCTGCAGGTTAGTTTTGTCTTATCTTGATTATTGTCCAGTCGTGTGGTCTAGTGCTGCAAGGAAAGTCGTAGTTAAGCTGCAGCTGGCCCAGAAGAGAGCGACACGTCTTGCTCTTCATTGTAATCAGAGGGACAATATAAATACTATGCATGCCAGTCTCTCTTGGCTAAGAGTTGAGGAGAGACTGACTGCATCAATTCTTTTTATGACAATGTGCTGAAAATCCCAAATTATTTTCATAGTCAACTTACAAATAGCTCTAACACACACACACACACTTACCCCATCAGACATGCCACCAGGGGTCTTTTCACAGTCCCCAAATTCAGAAGAAATTCAAGAAAGCGTACAGTACTATATAAAGCCATTATTGCATGGAGCGTTTCATCTCATGTTGCTCAAATGAACAGCAAACCTGGTTTTAAAAAACAGATAAAGCAACACCTCACGGCACAACGCCTCTCCCCTATATAACTTAGAGAGTTTGTGTGTATGCATTGATATGTAGGCTACATGTGCCTCTAAAAAAATGGTTCTGTCCTTGAGCTGTTCTTGTCTATTAATGTTCTATATTAAATGTCATGTTTTGTTTTGTGTTGAACCCCAGGAAGAGTAGCTGCTGCTTCTGTAATGTTCTATATTAAATGTCATGTTTTGTTTTGTGTTGAACCCCAGGAAGAGTAGCTGCTGCTTCTGTAATGTTCTATATTAAATGTCATGTTTTGTTTTGTGTTGAACCCCAGGAAGAGTAGCTGCTGCTTCTGTAATGTTCTATATTAAATGTCATGTTTTGTTTTGTGTTGAACCCCAGGAAGAGTAGCTGCTGCTTCTGTAATGTTCTATTAATGTTCTATATTACAGTGCCTTGCAAAAGTATTCGGCCCCCTTGAACATTGCGACCTTTTGCCACATTTCAGGCTTCAAACATAAAGATATAAAACTGTATTTTTTTGTGAAGAATCAACAACAACAAGTGGGACACAATCATGAAGTGGAACGACATTTATTGGATATTTCAAACTTTTTTAACAATTCAAAAACTGAAAAAGTCATCTGACCAGAGCACCTTCTTCCACATGTTTGGTGTGTCTCCCAGGTGGCTTGTGGCAAACTTTAAACAACACTTTTTATGGATATCTTTAAGAAATGGCTTTCTTGCCACTCTTCCATAAAGGCCAGATTTGTGCAATATACGACTGATTGTTGTCCTATGGACAGAGTCTCCCACCTCAGCTGTAGATCTCTGCAGTTCATCCAGAGTGATCTCTGATCAGTCTTCTCCTTGTATGAGCTGAAAGTTTAGAGGGACGGCCAGGTCTTGGTAGATTTGCAGTGGTCTAAAACTCCTTCCATTTCAATATTATCGCTTGCACAGTGCTCCTTGGGATGTTTAAAGCTTGGGAAATCTTTTTGTATCCAAATCCGGCTTTAAACTTCTTCACAACAGTATCTCTGGTGTGTTCCTTGTTCTTCATGATGCTCTCTGCGCTTTTAACGGACCTCTGAGACTATCACAGTGCAGGTGCATTGATACGGAGACTTGATTACACACAGGTGGATTGTATTTATCATCATTAGTCATTTAGGTCAACATTGGATCATTCAGAGATCCTCACTGAACTTCTGGAGAGAGTTTGCTGCACTGAAAGTAAAGGGGCTGAATAATGTTGCACGCCCAATTTTTCAGTTTTTGATTTGTTAAAAAAGTTTGAAATATCCAATATATGTCGTTCCACTTCATGATTGTGTCCCACTTGTTGTTGATTCTTCACAAAAAAATACAGTTTTATATCTTTATGTTTGAAGCCTGAAATGTGGCAAAAGGTCGCAAAGTTCAAGGGGGCCGAATACTTTCGCAAGGCACTGTAAATGTCATGTTTTATGTTTTGTGTTGAACCCCAGGAAGAGTAGCTTCTGCTTCTGTAATGTTCTATTAATGTTCTGTATGATGTCATGTTTTATGTTTTGTGTGGACCCCAGGAAGAGTAGCTTCTGTAATGTTCTATATTAAATGTCCTGTTTTATGTTTTGTGTGAACCCCAGGAAGAGTAGCTTCTGTAATGTTCTATATTAAATGTCATGTTTTATGTTTTGTGTGGACCCCAGGAAGAGTAGCTTCTGTAATGTTCTATATTAAATGTCCTGTTTTATGTTTTGTGTGGACCCCAGGAAGAGTAGCTTCTGTAATGTTCTATATTAAATGTCCTGTTTTATGTTTTGTGTTGAACCCCAGGAAGAGTAGCTTCTGTAATGTTCTATATTAAATGTCATGTTTTATGTTTTGTGTGAACCCCAGGAAGAGTAGCTTCTGTAATGTTCTATATTAAATGTCATGTTTTATGTTTTGTGTGAACCCCAGGAAGAGTAGCTTCTGTAATGTTCTATATTAAATGTCATGTTTTATGTTTTGTGTGAACCCCAGGAAGAGTAGCTTCTGTAATGTTCTATATTAAATGTCATGTTTTATGTTTTGTGTGGACCCCAGGAAGAGTAGCTTCTGCTTCTGTAATGTTCTATATTAAATGTCCTGTTTTATGTTTTGTGTGAACCCCAGGAAGAGTAGCTTCTGTAATGTTCTATATTAAAGGTCATGTTTTATGTTTTGTGTTGAACCCCAGGAAGAGTAGCTTCTGTAATGTTCTATATTAAATGTCATGTTTTATGTTTTGTGTGGACCCCAGGAAGAGTAGCTTCTGTAATGTTCTATATTAAATGTCATGTTTTATGTTTTGTGTGGACCCCAGGAAGAGTAGCTTCTGCTTCTGTAATGTTCTATATTAAATGTCATGTTTTATGTTTTGTGTGGACCCCAGGGAGAGTAGCTTCTGCTTCTGTAATGTTCTATATTAAATGTCATGTTTTATGTTTTGTGTGGACCCCAGGAAGAGTAGCTTCTGTAATGTTCTATATTAAATGTCCTGTTTTATGTTTTGTGTGAACCCCAGGAAGAGTAGCTTCTGTAATGTTCTATATTAAATGTCATGTTTTATGTTTTGTGTGGACCCCAGGGAGAGTAGCTTCTGCTTCTGTAATGTTCTATATTAAATGTCATGTTTTATGTTTTGTGTTGAACCCCAGGAAGAGTAGCTTCTGTAATGTTCTATATTAAATGTCATGTTTTATGTTTTGTGTGGACCCCAGGAAGAGTAGCTTCTGTAATGTTCTATATTAAATGTCATGTTTTATGTTTTGTGTGGACCCCAGGAAGAGTAGCTTCTGCTTCTGTAATGTTCTATATTAAATGTCATGTTTTGTGTGGACCCCAGGAAGAGTAGCTTCTGCAACAGCTAATGGGTATCCTAATAAAATACCAAAAATATACTGCACAAATCATGTAAATGAAAGACCTGAAATGTTCTTACTTACAAAATATTTTTCTTGATTTAAAAAAAATTGGCAAACTCACACCTGTTGAAATACAAACACGGGTTTAGGAAAAGACAGACAGTCAGAATAAATACACCTTTATTTGACTCATTATAGACCTGATGATACAAATGCCACCACAGAACAATTAAATAACATACCAATCAGGTTACAGTTCTGAAATAACGGACCAATCAGATTACAGCAAGACAAAGGGACTGTACACTTTCCAGGTGCCCCCGGCCATCCCTCCCTCCTTGTATTAACTATTGGGTTATAAACCATTAGTGCTTCTCCTAACTGTACAAATAAAGCTCAACTACACCCCCTCCCCATCTATATCTACATCTAAAAGCAGTCACAGAGAGTTTGGCCCACTTCAGAGCCGGCCGGAAGCCATGTTGTTGCCTGCCACAGTGGATGAACCTTCCATTCATCCATCCATAAGGACTTTGTTATAGTTCTAATACTTGGTTTATGATTCTGTCAGTTATACTAGTGAACTTGGTTTATGATTCTGTCAGTTATACTAGTGAACTTGGTTTATGATTCTGTCAGTTATACTAGTGAACTTGGTTTATGATTCTGTCAGTTATACTAGTGAACTTGGTTTATGATTCTGTCAGTTATACTAGTGAACTTGGTTTATGATTCTGTCAGTTATACTAGTGAACCTGGTTTATGATTCTGTCAGTTATACTAGTGAACTTGGTTTATGATTCTGTCAGTTATACTAGTGAACTTGGTTTATGATTCTGTCAGTTATACTAGTGAACTTGGTTTATGATTCTGTCAGTTATACTAGTGAACTTGGTTTATGATTCTGTCAGTTATACTAGTGAACTTGGTTTATGATTCTGTCAGTTATACTAGTGAACTTGGTTTATGATTCTGTCAGTTATACTAGTGAACTTGGTTTATGATTCTGTCAGTTATACTAGTGAACTTGGTTTATGATTCTGTCAGTTATACTAGTGAACTTGGTTTATGATTCTGTCAGTTATACTAGTGAACTTGGTTTATGATTCTGTCAGTTATACTAGTGAACTTGGTTTATGATTCTGTCAGTTATACTAGTGAACTTGGTTTATGATTCTGTCAGTTATACTAGTGAACTTGGTTTATGATTCTGTCAGTTATACTAGTGAACTTGGTTTATGATTCTGTCAATATGTCTGCCATAGAGTTATGTGACATCTCAGAAGATTGCTGCTTTTTGGTTGAAACCTCAAGGGCCAAACTCTCTCTTTACATGGCTCTGTCTAACATTCTCCATTCTCCACACACACACACACACAATTCCTACAGTATCTCAGTCAACTATATACATAAATCCTTCAATATATCCTACAGTATCAAGATCACCCTAAATACCTCATCTGGTGAAAGGGGAATATATATTTTTCCCCCCTGCTCCCTCTCTCCCCCTGCTCCCTCTCTCCATCTATCCCCATACCTGTCCATCTCTCTCCCCCTCCTGCTCCCACTCTCCCTCCATCTCTCTCTTCTTCCTCCTCCCTCCCTCTCCATCCCCATACCTCTCCGTCCTGAAGAAGGTCTTCATATCTAATCTGTTCTGGCCTGTTGGGGTGAGGTCTGGTCTCCATGTATGGTCTGGGGAATGAGGTAGGGCTGACGTGTCTTCATGTCTGGTATGTGGTGGTCTCACTGGGGGGTGAGGAGGGGAGGTCAGGAGACGTGAGAATGGGAGGAGGGTGAGGTCTGGTCTCTTCATGTATGGCCTGGGGGTGTGAGGAGGGGGTAAGGTAGGGGAGGTGGGTTTTTCATGTGGTCTGGTCTGGGGTATGTCTGGGGGGGTGGAGGGTGAGGTTTGTTCTCTTCACGTATGGTCTGGGGGGGTGAGGTAGGGGGGAGGAAGAGGGAGGTGGTCTGTTCATGTCTGTTCTTCGTTGTTCTCAGTACTGGGGTTAGGGTTGTTAGTGTTGCTGTTGTTGGTCTCATCATTCTCTCTGCAGCTGATCCTGTCCAACTCTGCCTGGACATCACTCAGACCCAGCTTAGAACCTGCAACACACACACACACACACAGCTACTCAGCTCTGTCTGGATTTATATTTTAAACCACAAGAGGGCGACACAGGGCACATACACCCCTTCTGCCTATATAATAATGTTGTGTGTGTGTCCTACCTGACTTGCGAACAGTCCCTGGTGTGCTGTTGCCCGGTGGCGATGCTCCGGCCTTCTTGGTCAGAAGACTGTTGAAGAAGTTAGCCAGCACCCCCTCACTGGTCTGACCTGCTACACACACAGGGAGGGTTGGAGAATGTCATACAAAAAGGTGCAACATTTGAGCAGGGTCTGTGGTAAAATACCTAATTGCTTTTCTGCTGTAGTGTGTGGCATTAGCTACACACATTCACATCATGTAGTACCTGATAGGGGCATGGCGTACCTGATTGGGGCACAGGGCATGGCGTACCTGATTGGGGCATGGCGTATCTGATTGGGGCACAGGGCATGGCGTACCTGATTGGGGCACAGGGCATGGCGTACCTGATTGGGGCACAGGGCATGGCATACCTGATTGGGGCACAGGGCATGGCGTACCTGATTGGGGCATGGTGTTAGCAACGTTGGCTGCAGCTGAACGATTACTGGTCCTGGGAGAACCACTGGGACCTCTACTACTGCTGGACTCCTGTCACACACACAAGATCACATCAGTTTCCAGTATCTTAAAGAGAGAGAGAAAGAAATGAGGAAAAGAGAGAGAAAAGAGGACAAAGAGAGAGACAGACAGAAGAAAGAGAGATAGACTTACCCCTGGTCGTCCGGCAGATGCAGGAGGCTGTTTGGAGAGCAGCGACTGAAACCACAAAGACCCACATTAGAGAGAGAGAGAGAGAGAGAGCAACACCCACACACGTCACCATGTGTCAAGTCTCACCTGCAGCTTGAGCAGAAACACCTGGTCATCTTCAGCCTGAATCTCCTTCTCATGAACAAACTGACATAGGAGAGGATGTCCACAACGAGAGAGGAGGAGAGAGATTCCTATTAATTCATCTATCATTATAGTTTAGAATACAATGGAAAATGTGACGTTCACTAACAGTCTTTTTTGGGAATTACAAGATAGAGGTGAGGGGTTAAAGGTCGTACCTTTCTGACAGGCGGTTTGACGATGACCTCCTCAAAGATGTCGTCTAGTTTCAGCGTTTGGAAGTTCTCATGGAGGATAGATATCTTATTTTCATTATCCCACCCTGACGGACTGAAAGACAGGGTCACACACGCGCAAACTTAAAGAACACAGGGTTACACTCACACACACAAACACACTTACATGAAGACTGTGTCTTTCTCCACCAGTTGAGCAGGGTAGTGGAAGGGGAAACCGTAGAGTCTGTGAACCAGGTATTTATACAGAACATCCACATTCTTCATTTCCTTAACCGACGTATACAGCAGAGACGCCCCGTCTGACACAGCATTAAGGACAGTATCACTCACTACACGATCCAAGGCAGGCACAAAGAAATCAACCGCCATGTTGTCTCTACCTTTACACTGCATGCAGATGGAGTCTGGGTTAGTATGATGCTACGAAAAAGTGATCAGAGTTAAAGTGTGTGTGCGCACGTGTGTGGACGTGTTTAACTATACTTGTGGGGACCAGCTGGGACATTTAGTTAAAAACCCAGGTCAAATGCTATTTCTGGGGGGGTTTAAGGTTAAGGTTAGAATTATTGTTAGAATTATGTTTAGGAGCTGGGTTAAGTTTTGGGTTCAAGGTTGGGTTTAAGGTTGTGGACAGATTTCCTCTTTGCATTCACATTGCTATGTCTAGAAAGGAACCAATATCTTTTTCCAACATTCACTCAATGCGCTCTGTGTTTTTAAAAAGTGCAGGACAAACCATTCCATCAGAATGTGTTCTCGGAAGTTGGAAGTTTACACCCACCTTAGCCAAATACATTAAAATCCAGTTCTTCACCATTACTGACATTTAATCCTAGTTAAAATTCCCTGTTTTAGGTCAGTTAGGATCACCACTTTATTTTAAGAATGTGAAATGTCAGAATAATAGTAGAGATAAATAATTATTTCAGCATTCATTTCAATTTTTCACATTCCCAGTGGGTCAGAGGTTTACATACACTCAATTAGTATTTGGTAGCATTTCCTTTAAATTGTTTAACTTGGGTGAAACATTTCAGGTAGCCTTCCACAAGATTCCAACAAAAAGTTGGGTGAATTTTGGCCCATTCCTCCTGACAGAGCTGGTGTAACGGAGTCAGGTTTGTAGGCCTATACAATTTTCTTTCTGAGGTCTTGGCTGATTTTATTAGATTTTCCCATGATGTCAAGCACCGAGTTTGAAGGTAGGCCTTGAAATACATCCATAGGTACACCTCCAATTGACTCAAATTATGTCAATAAGCCTAACAGAAGCTTCTAAAGCCATGATATCATTTTCTGGAATGGTCCAAGCTGTATAAAGGCACAGTCAAATGAGTGTATGTAAACTTCTGACCCACTGGAATTGTGATAGAGTGAGTTAAGTGAAATAATCTGTCTGTAAACAATTGTTGGAAAATTACTTGTGTCATGCACAAAGTAGATGTCCTAACCGACTTGCCAAAACTATAGTTTGTTAACAAGAAATTTGTGGAGTGGTTGAAAAACAAGTTTTAATGACTCCAACCTGTGTACAGTGGGGCAAAAAAGTATTTAGTCAGCCACCAATTGTGCAAGTTCTCCCACTTAAAAAGATGAGAGAGGCCTGTAATTTTCATCATAGGTACACTTCAACTATGACAGACAAAATGAGAAAAAAAAAAATCCAGAAAATCACATTGTAGGATTTTTAATGAATTTATTTGCAAATTATGGTGGAAAATAAGTATTTGGTCACCTACAAACAAGCAAGATTTCTGGCTCTCGCAGACCTGTAACTTCTTCTTTAAGAGGCTCCTCTGTCCTCCATTCATTACCTGTATTAATGGCACCTGTTTGAACTTGTTATCAGTATAAAAGACACCTGTCCCCAACCTCAAACAGTCACACTCCAAACTCCACTATGGCCAAGACCAAAGAGCTGTCAAAGGACACCAGAAACAAAATTGTAGACCTGCACCAGGCTGGGAAGACTGAATCTGCAATAGGTAAGCAGCTTGGTTTGAAGAAATCAACTGTGGGAGCAATTATTAGGAAATGGAAGACATACAAGACCACTGATAATCTCCCTCGATCTGGGGCTCCACGCCAGAACCACACGGGGGGACCTAGTGAATGACCTGCAGAGAGCTGGGACCAAAGTAACAAAGCCTACCATCAGTATCACACTACGCCGCCAGGGACTCAAATCTTGCAGTGCCAGACGTGTCCCCCTGCTTAAGCCAGTACATGTCCAGGCCCGTCTGAAGTTTGCTAGAGAGCATTTGGATGATCCATAAGAAGATTGGGAGAATGTCATATGGTCAGATGAAACCAAAATATAACTTTTTGGTAAAAACTCAACTTGTCGTGTTTGGAGGACAAAGAATGCTGAGTTGCATCCAAAGAACACCATACCTACTGTGAAGCATGGGGGTGGAAACATCATGCTTTGGGGCTGTTTCTCTGATCCGTGTAAAGGAAAGAATGAATGGGGCCATGTATCGTGAGATTTTGAATGAAAACCTCCTTCCATCAGCAAGGGCATTGAAGATGAAACGTGTCTGGGTCTTTCAGAATGACAATGTTCCCAAACACACTGCCCGGGCAACGAAGGAGTGGCTTCGTAAGAAGCATTTCAAGGTCCTGGAGTGGCCTAGCCAGTCTCCAGATCTCAACCCCATAGAAAATCTTTGGAGGGAGTTGAAAGTCCGTGTTGCCCAGCAACAGCCCCAAAACATCACTGCTCTAGAGGAGATCTGCATGGAGGAATGGGCCAAAATACCAGCAACAGTGTGTGAAAACCTTGTGAAGACTTACAGAAAACATTTGACCTCTGTCATTGCCAACAAAGGGTATATAACAAAGTATTGAGATAAACTTTTGTTATTGACCAAATACTTATTTTCTCTCATTTTGTCTGTCATAGTTGAAGTGTACCTATGATGAAAATCACAGGCCCCTCATCTTTTTAAGTGGGAGAACTTGCACAATTGGTGGCTGACTAAATAGTTTTTTGCCCCACTGTATGTAAACTGAGTGCAAAGCAAACCGAACTGAGACCACCTCTCGAGATGGTCTCAGTTCGGTTTGCTTTGCACTCTTTTAAGGGGTCCGCGTTCCTTGGAGTGTTCATTCTGCACAAAAAAATGAAGCGAACCGCACTAAGTTCACAGAAATAAGATGAAAGGGACCAAGTGTGAAAACACCCTTAGAATTAGAGGTTAGGGAAAATAGAGGTTAGGGAAAATAGGATTTTGAATGGGACTGAATCGTGTGTCTCCACAAGGTTAGTTGTGGGGACATACGTAAATAGTCTGGGTGGCCATTTGATTAATTGTTCAGCAGTCTTATGGCTTGGGGGTAGAAGCTGTTAAGGAGCCTTTTGGAACTAGACTTGTTGCTCCGGTACCGCTTGCCATGCAGTAGCAGAGAGAAGAGTTGATGAATTGGGTGACTGAGGTCTTTGACAATTGTTTGGGCCTTCCTCTGACACCGCCTAGTCTAGAGGTATAGCTATACAGGACTGTGTGTGTGTGTAAAGGATACACTGTAGACAGAAGCGTCTGATGTATGACTGAATGAAGTCCAGGTGTTCGTCTTTGTAGTCATACTCCTTCTCCAACGTACTGATGGCATCGCACTGCAACACACACAGGTTAGAGGTCAAAGGTAATATATGTAGTCATGCTCCTTCTCCAGTCAACTGATGACATCACAGCGAAACAAATAGAATAGGGACAACTCCAGTGTGTGCGTGTTCGTACCTTAGTGCAGACCACCACCATGGGTAGTCCCAGGTTGTGTGTGAGTGTGTTTTCGCCGAGCGGCAGCAGAACGTTCTCCTCCTCCTCACTCCTCCTCTGGGGGGCGCTCTCCTCCCAGCCAGGATCCACATACTCCTGGAACTGTCTGGCCACTACAGACAGTCACAAAGCAGGGGCCTCATTTATCCACTGTGCGTAGGCACAAATCTGTGCGTAAACCATGCGTGGGATTATTTTCACGCAAAGTGTGAGATTTATCCATATGAACATTTACTTAGCCATGACCATGCGCATGCACAGTGCCAAGTGGTGGAATAAGGAAACTGCTTGTCAAGAATAGAATGGGGAATATATATATGGAAAATGTGTGAATTTGGGAGAGTAATAATAGATTTTTTTAAAAATGTAAAAAGCTGTCATTGTATCTCCATTGTGAAATAATGCAACATCGACATAATTTTGACCACATCAGTGCATGTTACAATAATAACCCCTATACAGTCATTTGTTACAATAATAACCCCTATACAGTCATTTGTTACAATAATAACCCCTATACAGTCATTTGTTACAATAATAACCCCTATACAGTCATTTGTTACAATAATAACCCCTATACAGTCATTTGTTACAATAATAACCCCTATACAGTCATTTGTTACAATAATAACCCCTATACAGTCATTTGTTACAATAATAACCCCTATACAGTCATTTGTTACAATAATAACCCCTATTAAGTCAAATGTTAAATTAGAGATGTGTGTGAAAGTGAAAGCATTATGTAAATCCTATAAAAGACAGATAATGGGAAGTGGAATGAGAGATGGCTGATCTTACTCTGTTGGGCGATTTGGCAAACGCTGCATTTTACAGAGAGCGCGTTTTTAGAGACAGGTGGGACTTCTTCTGCAGAAAGTACAGATTGGTTTTTGGAAACGATATCCGATGAGCCAGTCAAATAGGATTTTTGTGAGGACTTAATAACTACTATAAAATAGCAAACACATGCCATTCAGGTGCACTTCCAAGTGCTATCCACCCTCTGGTATTTGGCAATGGGCACTTTTCAGCAGGAAAATGAATGGGTTCCCAAATACGAACGGACCAATAGACGACACCCACATCACTATGAAATCACCATCCCAAAATGATTTCAACTATGTGAAAAGGCTTCCACTCTTTATGTGCAGGTGATGCTATGTGATGCTTAAAATATGCTGCTGAATGTGGTGGCCAGGTGGAATGCGCGACTCGTTCATTCTGCAGAACAGCAATGTTGGCCTAAAAGCATACTTGAGGGAGCTGTTGAGGTTGGTTGGCTTATTATTTGAAGTATATTTGCCATTGCTAAAGCAACTCAATTGTCCTAATGGTCCTCTCTTTGTTGCTATGTCTTCATTTTTACTGGTCAAGCCACAACGGAGCGAGCCAAATAAAACATTTTGGTTCATGTCATTTTTGGTGGCTTTTTTTGGTTGCGCAGTTTTATTTCACGGTAAGGCGTTGTATATTCTCCACGGGTTAAATGGATGACTTTCACCATATGGTTAATTACGGACGTTTTGAAATTAGAACAGCCAAGGTCGTGCAAAAGCACTGAGAACAATTGTTATTTATCAAATGGTTCTCTCCTACCGGTGTGTATATGACTCTTATAGGATTCTTTGATAAATCACACTTTTTCTATGTGTACGACCATTATCAATTCCATTCGTAAGCAGTATTTTAGAATAGTTTCTACACAATATTGATAAATGAGGCCGCTTCCAATCATTTAATGCAGATAAATACCTGACACATAGAAATAAAAAAAAGTCATGACCAGCTGATTTTTAAAATATGTTTTTATTTTACCTTTATTTAACTGGGCAAGTCAGTTAAGAACAAAATCTTATTTACAATTACGGCCTAGGAACAGTGGTTTAACTGCCTGTTCAGATTTTTTTTACCTTGTCAGCTCAGGGATTCGATCTAGCAACCTTTCGGTTACTGGCCCAACGCTCTAACCAGTAGGCTACCTGCCGCCCCAATGTGTCAATACAATTTCATAAATGTCGACAGACAATTTGTTCGTTTGACATGGTGGGGTATTTTTGTGTCTGTAAAATTAATTATGCGGGAAATGGAGGCGGAAAGGCCTTTATGGGCAAATATTGATATAATAACCATCATATCAAAGTAAACGTGATGATATGGTGTGGGGTCCTCCCACTACGTCTCAGGAAACCATGCAGTTTATTAGGCTACAGATTAAATAAATTACGATGAACTTCACAGGGTGATGAGCTTAATGCTATTTTCCAAAAAATATTGATGGTCTCATTCTGGTGACACGATGATCGATGCTTAACTGCCTTTTGACAGAAATTTAAATCTCGCTTTTATCCATAATAATCTCTTCATGTAGACTAGTCTACCTGCACTGTTGGCTAGAGCACAGGTGTCAAGACCAGAGTGGGCACATTTGCTAAATAACGCAACAAAACCATTGGTAGAGTTGAAAATGCGATGGATGCGATTTTTATTCGGTACATGAAAAGTTAAGTAAAAAAGTACCTTTAAAAATGTGCACTACATCATCACACTGTGATTAGCCGCAACATGTCAGTTTGGTAGAAACATGTTGGTAGAAACATGTCAGTTTGGTAGAAACATGTCAGTTTGGTAGAAACATGTTGGTAGAAACATGTCAGTTTGGTAGAAACATGTTGGTAGAAACATGTCAGTTTGGTAGAAACATGTTGGTAGAAACATGTCAGTTTGGTAGAAACATGTCAGTTTGGTAGAAACATGTTGGTAGAAACATGTCAGTTTGGTAGAAACATGTCAGTTTGGTAGAAACATGTCAGTTTGGTAGAAACATGTTGGTAGAAACATGTCAGTTTGGTAGAAACATGTCAGTTTGGTAGAAACATGTCAGTTTGGTAGAAACATGTCAGTTTGGTAGAAACACACCACTGATGGGGAAATGTGAATATTTTCTTTATGCATATTTGCATAAAAATCTGTCGCCAATTGGATGGAAAGCGAGCTTTACACAGTCTTATTTTTGTGCAGTTGGTTAAAACCCTTTTCACAATGTCCAAATAGTCCTCTGCAGCACAGTTTCAGCAGCTTAGCTATCTAAAAGTCAGCTGAGCAAGCCAATAATATATCTGGTACCAGCCTGTTCAGGGTTAGGTCTAGGGCCTGTTTAGGGTCCTGTTTAGAGGTCAGAGGGTAAAACATGACGTGTGTTTGACTCACTTCTGTTCTCCAGCTCCCTCAGTGTTTCTGGGGGGACCCGGAGCTTGTCGATATGTTCCCTAGCGACAGCCGCCCACTTCTGAAGCGATTCCATGGCGACCCACGGCCGCGACAGGTCCACAGTAACCAATAGCAACGAGTCACCAAGCGCCTCTCGTTGCACAGCAACAGACTGCAGACCTTTATGGTACAGATCCCCATCTAACACCCAGGCATTACACCTGGTTTGGTCTACATACATACACACACACACACACACACACACACACACACACACACACACACACACACCACACCACACCACATTATAGACAGACCTAGTAGGTAGTGCCGAGTAATTAACCAACATTTCGAGGGTGGACGCTGTTTCTCTAGAGAGAAATCAAACCATTCACAAAAAAAAGTCAAGTCAAGAACTACAGTATATGGGATGCTGGGCTAAAGGGCGTTGTAGTTTTCATTAAGCAAATATTCAACCTTGTTCAGCGCAGAAATGTTGTAATTAACTACAATGACCATAAATTGAATGTTGATCATTTTTGGTTTTGTAATGTCAATTAAAAAGCTCCAAAATCATTTGAATATGTTTATTTCTTAATAAATTTTCTGATTCAAAATAATTATAAACCGAAAGCAACCTATCTAACCTCGAAAAGGACTAATCACTCAGCACTACTAGTGGTTAAAAGACAATGATGGTGTAAAAGGTCAAATGAAAGCTGTGATTGGTTACCGTCAATGTCGTCGTCATGGACACTGAAGTAGAGGTATTCCAGGCCACGCCCCTTCAGGAAGTCCTCCACACCCTGTAGTTTAGCAACCAGAGTGGTCTTCCCCGAACCCACTTCCCCTACACACACACCGAAAGACAGTCAGACAGGTATTTAACACATAACAATGATACATTACAATATTATACTATTAGGCCTATCAGTAAATACTGCAGAGTAGGCAGCATTCCTCACGCCATACTGATTAGCCTCTGTAGCAGAGGATTACCCTTGGGGTTGTTACTGCTAGGCGAATGTGGCTGACTGGACTCAGACAAGGATTGCTAGACACACACACATTCTACACAATGTCATATAAAAGCAACATAAAGCTTGACTGATAGCTGGTATCATATTGGTCCATCATTGTAATAGGAGAAGACAGGGTGGGGGAGAGGTTCATCACAGCTAGCACACGCACAGAGAGACAGACAGACAGATACCCACCCATGACCAGCACATTTTTCCCGGACGGTAGTTTAGATCTGGAGTGAGTCGATACTTCGCTCAGAATAGCAGACCTGCGGATAGATGGATAGAGCAGACCGTTCACTAGCTAACTTAGCTAGCTGACTGTCTACATGTACATCTTATAGAATCATTCCACTGACTAGCTAGTTAACTAGCTTATCATCACCAGCAGCATTCATCAATGCTAGCTATCGCTGGCTAGTCAATCTAAAAGCCGATGCAGAAATGCTAGCTCACTAAATAAACCACGCAATCATCAGACAGCATCATCATTCATTCGTAAACCTAGCCAATCTCTATTGCTAGCATCAATGGGCTAACCGCTGCTAGCTGTGTTAGACGGGCTGTCACTCGGAGTCTGAACAATAACAGTCGCTCTCCATCGAAAAGCTCCTCCTGGATCTAAACAGGCAGGTGTCAGTTGTTCCCACCATAAATCCTGTCCATCTTCGTCTTCAGTATTTGGTTGTTCGGCTGTGCTGTTTAGTCCACTGTTGTTGGAGGATAATAATGTACTCCTCCCTGACGCCGCCATCTTCACTGCTGCCAACCAACAAAGACCCGGATGTAACGCACAGTACTGGGCGTGGTCGTCCAGAAGAATAACACAATAAACAAACAACATTTGCCTAATTAATTAAACAACGAATTAAATAAACAGATCCATGCTAACTACAGATAAGATCCAGAGTGAAGGACTTCACTTTAATTTTTTGATTGGTGTATATTAAGTGACTTACTCATGCGTTTACATTGTGTTTTGTTAAATGTATTCCAGTTTAGATACTTTTCAACATTTCATAGAGTTGCTGTAACCATATTACTCTTTATTGCCAATATAATTAGCTTATTATATTATCAGATAGAAATATAGGTACTCATTCTGTAACCATCAATTGCTCTCTGGGGACCGTTTTATGGAATGTTTCATCCAGGTCAAAATTATCCTGTGTGTTGTTTTATAGTTGTATATAATCCTGGACTAAAAATCTATTTCAGTGGAGATTCACTATTGAGTATGCTTTTTAGTGCAGGGTTTACTCTGTATCCGGGACCCTTAGTGTCCTGTGTATTCATTTGATGTCATATAATCATTGTTGTAAAAACATATGATGTGGTATCACATATATTTAGTTCAGATTTGTCTTGCGTGCAAAGTTGCATCCAAAAAAGGTAGGACCAAATCTGATGGGGATAACATATGATAATCTAACACAACACAGCAGGATTATTCTGATCTGGATTACATGTTGAATGGATGGGCCAGCTCATCACACAGTAAAGTGCAGTCACTTCTATCCACCACTGGGTCACGCCGTTGTACCGTCACTGTACCCCCTGCCTGCTGCTCCCCGTGGCTCTACCGATACTAACTAACTACCGTTAACCGGCACTGTGCGACCCTCCTCATCATAATTCACTGGGAGGAGACAGAGGGAGGGAGAAAGACAGAAGTAGAGACAGATAAAGAGACAGAGAGAGAGAGAGAGAGAGATGTTCTCTTCATTCATACCGTGAGGACCCTGATGTACTGTATCCCCTGTCTGCGCATGGCTTGAGGTGCAAGGCTCAGTACCTACTGCTTAGCTGACGTACGGAGAGAGGGAAAGAAAGAGAGAGAGAGAGAAGCGGGATGGGTGCAGAGTGTGTGAGGACGGCGAAGTCACTGTGATTCCGCCCAGCAGTGAAGTTTCCTTCATCTCACTGCTCTGCCCGTCTCTATCTGGTACCTGAGGTGAGTTACTGGCTGGAACACTAATAAGGTATGGATGGGCACTGGGCTGAGTGAGTGTGTGTGTGTGTGTGTGTGTGGACACCCCCGTGTGCATGTTATAACTTGACAAAGGCTTTGGATGTTTGTTTTTTACATGCCACACACCCTGCTCAATAACATAAGAGTTATGGTTTGCAGTGTTATGTTATGGGATTGTAGGTTCAGTGTGTATGTATGTTTGTGTGGGCGTGCGTGCGTGCCACAGGTGACAGAGAGAGAGAGAGAGTGATGTGGTAGCTTTCTACGCCTGTGGAGGGATTACTCAGCATGGACCTTCCTGCCCTAATGATTCATTATTCATTATTATTAATGTCCTTAATGTCATCACTCACACACGCACGCGCGCACACACACACACACACACACACACACACACTGGAATTGTCCCCATGTTACTGAGTCCATCTAAAGGTCAAGGGTCAAGGGTAGTGGATCTCTGAGCAGTGATTGGTTCTGTTGCTGCCTTGTAAAGTTGTGATTGGACGGAGAGATACTCAGATATAGAATTCATTATCTGTCCATTTGTTATTCCCTACTCTGATTATCTCAGCTAAAAATAATCACCCCAGCATCCACACACACTGAGCGCATGAAATATAGAGGAGGAAGAGGACGAGAGAGGAGGAAGAGATAGTGAGAGAGAGGGGGAACGGGAGAGAGACGGAGAGAGCATACCTTGGAACAGAACTGGGTCATATTGAGTTTGCTACCAAACTGCAGGCAGTGGCATAAAAAAAGAGAGAAAGAGATGGAGAGAGAGAACACATACTGTATAATAGTGCAGATTGAAGTTGATGGAGGATTAATCTAGACCACGTGTCAAATTAATTCCACGGAGGGCTGAGTGTCTGCGTGTTTTCGCACATCCCTTGTACTTGATTGATGAATTAAGGTCACTGATTAGTAAGGAACTCCCCTCACCTGGTTGTCGAGGTATTATTTGATACGAAAAAAACAAAAACCAGCTGACACTAAGCCCTCCATGGAATGAATTTGACATCCTTGATCTAAACTATAGAATATTAAATGTAGAGGGTATACTAGAATGTTGACTAAACTACACTAGAATGTAGAATAGAATGCAGAATAGAATGTAAAATGGTCCAAAAACTGAAACATAGCACGGTGTGTGTGTTTGTCTGTGTGAGTTCTGACCTTGAACATAAGAGCATCTTCTGTTGTAACAGAGGGGTTTGTTTAGGATTGTGTGTTCTCCCTAAAGTGTGTGTGTAATGTGTTTTCTCACTTAAGTGTGTGTTTCTGTATGTGTGTGTGTGTGTGTGTGTGTGTGTGTGTGTCTGCAGGTCCTGTGTGTGTCCAGCATGAGTAACATCTATGAGTCTGCAGAGGCGACCCTCGGCCTGTGCAACTCTTCCTGTCTGACCAAGGTAGCTCATTAACACTTGATTGATTGATTGATTAACAAAGTGATTCATTGACAAATTGATCAATCAAATAATGTATTTATTGATGACAGGTTGAGCTGAGAGTGGCTTGTCGAGGGATCTCAGACCGAGATGCCCTTTCTAAACCAGACCCCTGTGTTGTACTCAAGATGCAGTCACACGGGCAGTGGTTCGAGGTACTCTCTCCCTCCATCTTGCTTTCTTTCACTCCCTCTCTGCCCTGTTTCTCTCCCTCTCTGTCTCTCTGTGCCTGACTCGATAAGAAAATAAAAGCTGACTTTGTATTTTGCCACAGTACACACACACACACACACACACACACACACACACACACACACACACACACACTCTCGTTCTCTCTCTCTCTCTCTCTCTCACACACTCTTGTTCTCTCACTTTCTCTCTTTCTCTCTCTCTCTCTCACACACTCTCGTTCTCTCACTTTCTCTCGTTCTCTCGCTCTCTTTCTCTCTCTCGTTCGCTCTCTTTCTCTCTCTCGTTCGCTCTCTCTCTCGTTCTCTCTCTCTCTCTTTCTCTCTCACTCGTTCAACCCGCAGCCACAGAAGTAGTTTCTTTCCTCTGAGAGTTTAAAGCTTCTTAGTAAAGACCAGAAGACCAGAACCAAATTCTTTGGAGTGGTTTATCAGGAGAATGCAGTTAGATGTCTCTAAATCCTAAACAATCTGCTCCCCTTATGTGGCTGGAATTTTGAAGAAACAAAGGAGAGGTCTTTTTTGGTTTAGTTGCAATTTGTTCACTATTATTAACAATTCAAGATTTTTGCTGAACAGGCTGACAAAGAGAATTCATAGCTCCAGGCTTTTAGTCTTCTTACTAACTGTAAGGCCTTACTGGTGGAATTATCTCCAGAGGTTCTCCCGGTGGGGACCTGAAACTATTGCTGTCCACTGCCATGTAGTGCTGAGCCTGAGAATGATGTCGCTGTCCGCTTCAATGGTGCTGAATTGTAAACATTACCGCTTGTTTGTTTACAATAATCACCATTGGATATTGTACTTGTGTGACAACTTGAAAGTGTGTTTGTGTGTATGCGTGTGTGCGTGCATGCCTGCGTGTGTGTGTGCCTTTGTGTGTGTGTGTGCGTGAGTGTGTGTGTGTGTGTACTTGCGTGTGTGCGTGTGGGCGTGTGTGTGTGTGTGTGCAGGTGGACCGGACAGAGGTGATCCGTAGCAGTATCAATCCAGTGTTTTCCAAGGTGTTTCTGGTTGACTTCTACTTTGAGGAGGTTCAGCGTCTTCGCTATGAGCTACATGACATCAGCTCCGCTCACAATGGACTCAGAGACACAGACTTCCTCGGAGCTATGGAGTGCACGTTGGGACAAGTGAGTGAATGTGAGGATAGGTGAGTGCACGTGAGGACAAGTGAATGCACGTGAGGACATGTGAATACACGTGAGGACAGGTAAATGCCCGTGAGGACAGGTAAATACACGTGAGGACAGGTAAATACACGTGAGGACAGGTGAATACATGTGAGGACAGGTAAATACACGTGAGGACAGGTAAATACACATGAGGACAGGTGAATACACGTGAGGACAGGTGAATACACGTGAGGACAGGTAAATACACGTGAGGACAGGTAAATACACGTGAGGACAGGTAAATACACGTGAGGACAGGTGAATACACGTGAGGACAGGTAAATGCCCGTGAGGACAGGTAAATACACGTGAGGACAGGTGAATACACGTGAGGACAGGTAAATGCCCGTGATGACATGTGAATACATGTGAGGACAGGTGTGTGCATGTAAGGACAGAAGGAAAGATTAGTGCGGAATCTGCTATAACCGTTTTCTACCTGTCTGTATGTCTGTCTGTCTTTCTGTGTGTGTGTGTGTGTGTGTGTGTGTGTGTGTGTGTGTGTGTGTGTTGCAGATCGTGTCCCAGAGGAAACTGTCCAAAGCGTTACTTAAACAGGGAAACACTACCAGCAAGTCCTCCATCACAGTACGAAGCTCTCACGCACACACACATACACACACGCGCTCGCGCACGTGCACACACACACAAACAGACGATACAAGCTCAGATGATGATGATGGTATTTCCGCTCTAGGTAACATCAGAGGAGTTATCGGGTAATGATGACTACGTAGAACTCTCCTTCAGCGCTCGCAAACTAGACGACAAGGTGACTATGTGTGTGTGTTCGTGTGTGTGTGTGTGTGTGTGTACATACAAAATGCAGTGGGTTTAAAAATTAGTACATGTCTTCAGAGATGAAAGAGTATAATACTGAGGGAAAAGCGGAAGGAAAGGGGAAGGAAAGGGGAAGGTGGAGGAGGGGATGAGAAGAGAAAGAAGAGGAGAAAAGTAGGAGGAGAGAAGGTGAAGATGAGGAGAGGAGGGAGAGAATGAGGAGATAAGGTAGAGAAGAGGAGAAGATAAGGTGGAGAAGAGGGGGAGAAGAGGAGGAGAGAAGGTGGAGACGAGGAGGAGAGGAGGGGGAGAAGAGGAGGAGAGAAGGTGGAAAAGAGGAGAGGAGGTGGAGAAGAGGAGGAGAGAAGGTGGAGAAGAGGAGGAGAGAAGGTGGAGAAGAGGAGGAGAGAAGGTGGAGGAGAGGTGGAGAAGAGGAGAGAAGGTGGAGAAGAGGAGAAGGGGAGGTGGAGCAGAGAAGGAGAGGAGGGGGAGAAGAGAAGAGAAGGAGAGGAGGGGAAGAAGGGGAGATGAGAAGGTGGAGAAGAGGAGGAGAGAAGGTGGAGAAGAGGAGAGGAGGTGGAGAAGAGGAGGAGAGGAGGTGGAGAAGAGGAGGAGAGGAGGGGGAGAAGAGGAAGAGAGGAGGGGGAGAAGAGGAGGAGAGAAGGTGGAGGAGAGGAGGTGGAGAAGAGGAGGAGAGGAGGGGAGAAGAGGAGGAGAGGAGGGGGAGAAGAGGAGGAGAGAAGGTGGAGGAGAGGTGGAGAAGAGGAGAGGAGGTGGAGAAGAGGAGAAGTGGAGTGGGAGAAGAGGAAGAGAGATGGAGAAGAGGAGGAGAGGGAGAAGAGGAGGAGAGGTGGAGAAGAGGAGAGAAGGTGGAGAAGAGGAGAGGAGGTGGCGAAGAGGAGAGAAGGTGGAGAAGAGGATGAGAGGAGGGGGAGAAGAGGAGGAGAAAATGAAGAGTGAATATTCCTTAGCTTATTATTCCTTAGCTTCCTTAAAGACAATTATGCATGTATGACTGTAATTCACTTTGGATAAAAATGTCTGCTAAATGGCATATACATTTAAATTAAATAAAAAATATAAATTAGCGGAATAGACTGATCATCAAACAATAGACTGATCATCAAACAATAAGCTGATCATCAAACAATAGACTGATCATCAAACAATAGACTGATCATCAAACAATAGACTGATCATCAAACAATAGACTGATCATCAAACAATAGACTGATCATCAAACAATAGACTGATCATCAAACAATAGACTGATCATCAAACAATAGACTGATCATCAAACAATAGACTGATCATCAAACAATAAGCTGATCATCAAACAATAGACTGATCATCAAACAATAGACTGATCATCAAACAATAAGCTGATCATCAAACAATAGACTGATCATCAAACAATAAGCTGATCATCAAACAATAGACTGATCATCAAACTATAAGCTGATCATCAAACAATAGACTGATCATCAAACTATAAGCTGATCATCAAACAATAGACTGATCATCAAACAATAAGCTGATCATCAAACAATAGACTGATCATCAAACAATAGACTGATCATCAAACTATAAGCTGATCATCAAACAATAGACTGATCATCAAACAATAAGCTGATCATCAAACAATAGACTGATCATCAAACAATAGACTGATCATCAAACAATAGACTGATCATCAAACAATAGACTGATCATCAAACAATAAGCTGATCATCAAACAATAGACTGATCATCAAACAATAAGCTGATCATCAAACAATAAGCTGATCATCAAACAATAGACTGATCATCAAACAATAGACTGATCATCAAACAATAGACTGATCATCAAACAATAAGCTGATCATCAAACAAAATGTCTTTGTTTTTCTGTAGGATTTCTTCAGTAAATCAGATCCGTTTTTGGAAATCTTCAGAATAAATGATGATGGCAGCGGATCACTAGTTCACAGAACTGAGGTAAGTCACACACACACACACACACGGTAGGAGCGCAGATTATGATAATGACGGGTGTGTGTGTGTTGTCAGACGGTGATGAACGACCTCAGCCCGGTGTGGAAGTCATTCAAGGTCTCTCTCAACACACTATGTAGCGGAGACCATGACCGCCAACTAAAGGTAAGATCACAACTATAACCTAACCATAATGTCTTCTAACCTAACCATAATGTCTTCTAACCTAACCATAATGTCTTCTAACCTAACCATAATGTCTTCTAACCTAACCATAATCAAACCAAATAGGTATTTTGGTGAACCACATGCATGTGATGATTATAAGTAATCTTGCCTACGACTTGAAGATTGGTGTTACCTCCCCAAAATAATGCCCAAGCTAGCTCAGCAGCGTGTGTGTGTGTGTGTGTGTGTGTGGTGGGACTCTGATTCTAAACGTTATTGTCTTCATGAATAAACATGAGGTCATTAATTATTCACTACCCTCTTAACTCCACGTGGCTCTTGTCAGCCCTGTTAGTGGGGAACACAAACACACACACAGTTACCTGTTTATAGACTCTCTGAGTAGAACAGAGGGACTGAGTTAGGTCAGATCTGAATCAGTGATCAGTTAGCACAAACAGAAGAAAATTCTTTAAAACAGAAGAGATACTACAAATATGATGACACATTTTGTTTCTCTGTTTGGAAATGTTTTCATGTTGCCCCACTGAACACGACTTAGCTGTCTAATGACTATTCCCAACCACAGCATTCTCTCTCTCTCTCTCTCTCTCTCTCTCTCTCTCTCTCTCTCTCTCTCTCTCTCTCTCTCTCTCTCTCTCTCTCTCTCTCTCTCTCTCTCTCTCTCTCTCTCTCTCTCTCTCTCTCTCTCTCTCTCTCTCTCTCTCTCTCTCTCTCTCTCTCTCTCTCTCTCTCTCTCTCTCTCTCTCTCTCTCTCTCTCTCTCTCTCTCTCTCTCTCTCTCTCTCTCTCTCGCTCTCTCTCTCGCTCTCCAGCTGAGTCCTTCTCAGCATCTCCAGATTAATATTTCACGGCCCCCCACCGAAACCAGCCATCAATCATTCAGCATGGCATTTCCGTGTGTGTTTTTCAGTGCACAGTGTATGATTGGGACTCCAATGGGAAGCACGACTTCATTGGAGAGTTCCAGACCACCTATAAGGAGATACGCACAGACCTGGAAGGGAGACAGGTACACCCTAACCCAAACCTTACTCTAACCCAACCCTAAAACCTGTCCCTAACCCAAACCTTAAAAACCCTAAAACCTAACCCAATCCTAAAACCTAACCCAACCCTAAAACCTAACCCAACCCTAAAACCTAACCCAACCCTAAAACCCAACCCAACCCTAACCCAATCCTAAAACCTAACCCAACCCTAAAACCTAACCCAAACCTAACCCATCCCTAAAACCTGACCCAACCCTAACCCTAACCTAACCTAACCTAACCCAACCCTAACTTTAACCCTAAACCAACCTTAACCCAACCTAAACTTAACCTGATCCTTAATGAGAAAATGTTATGGCTAAAAATGAATGATTTACTTTAATATGTCAAAAAAAAAAGAATACTTGCATTTGCATGTGGGTGTGTGTGTACGTGTAGATGCAATGGGACTGTATAAACCCTAAGTACCAGGTGAAGAAGAAAAACTACAGAAACTCTGGTGTCGTCGTCCTCAACCACTGTAAGGTAACACTCCTCCTTCCTTCCTATCACTCTCTCTTTATCCATATGGTTTAGAATCCTATTGAAATAGCATTGAAACACTTATAAAGCTGTTATGAATGCCCTTGTACAGTAAGCAAATTGTTACTCTGCTATTTAATAGCGGTATACTCGTGTTATTTCTACATGCACTTTATAGATGTATTCACACACATACACATGCACACACACTCATGCTCACACTCACACTCGCACGCACACACACACACACACACACACACACACACACACACACACACACACAAACTAACACAAACACACACACACACACACACAAACTAACACAAACACACACACACACACACAAACTAACACAAACTAATACACACACACTCAGGGAGAGGCTTCCTTTAACTGTGTTCTTTCTAATGGCAGATCATCAAGATGTATTCTTTCCTAGATTACATCATGGGAGGCTGTCAGATCCAGTTCACAGTAAGTGTGTGAATGGTGGTTATCTGGGGTGTGTGTGTGTGTGTATGATGGTTATCTGGGGTGTGTGTGTGTGTGTGTGTATGATGGTTATCTGGGGTGTGTGTGTGTGTGTGTGTGTGTGTGTGTGTGTGTGTGTGTGTGTGTGTGTGTGTGTGTGTGTGTGTGTGTGTGTGTGATGGTTATCTGTGGTGTGTGTGTGTGTGTGTGTATGATGGTTATCTGGGGTGTGTGTGTGTGTGTGTATGATGGTTATCTGGTGTGTGTGTGTGTGTGTATGTGTGTGTGTGTGTGTGTGTGTGTGTGTGTGTGTGTGTGTGTGTGTGTGTGTGTGTGTGTGTGTGTGTGTGTGTGTGTGCGTGTGTGTGTGTGTGTGTATGATGGTTATCTGGGGTGTGTGTGTGTGTGTGTGTGTGTATGATGGTTATCTGGTGTGTGTGTGTGGGTATGATGGTTATCTGGGTGTGTGTGTGTGTGTGTGTGTGTGTGTGTGTGTGTGTGTGTGTGTGTGTGTGTGTGTGTGTGTGTATGATGGTTATCTGGGGAATGTGTGTGTGTGGCCATGTAGGTGTGTGTGTGTGTGTGCATGATGGTTATCTGGGGTGTGTGTGTGTGTTTGTGCATGATGGTTATCTGGGGTGTGTGCGTGTGGTTGTGCGTCCATGATGGTAACCATCATGCACACACACTAGCTGGGATCTTTTAATGTTGACTGTACTATACTGACTCTGTTTTACAAATCTTTAATTGAGAGTAGTTTAACTTTTTGTATTGTTTGTTGGATTGGCAATGCCACTGTCAACCAGAGAAATATGCTGAGAAGGATTATCACCACAGCAAGCAAGGTACTGGATGAGATCTTTAAGGTCAGGGCCCTCCCCAAGGTACTTGGAGTCAAACAGACAGGCCTGGATGAGATCTTTAAGGTCAGGGCCCTCTGCAAGGTACTAGGAGTCAAACAGACAGGCCTGGATGAGATCTTTAAGGTCAGGGCCCTCTGCAATGTAATAGGAGTCAAACAGACAGGCCTGGATGAGCTCTTTAAGGTCAGGGCCCTCCCCAAGGCTCACAAAATCATTTTAGACCCAAGCCACCTCCTGTACCCGGACTTTGAGCTACTCCCCTCTGGGCGCAGGTATACGGCACCCCTTGGCAGGAAAAACAGAACTAGATAATAATTTGTGCCAGGTGTGAGATCCCTCCTAAATAGCTGGGGCTAATGTTCCTGTCAACTCAGTTAGGCTAGCAGGCTAATGTTCCTATCAACTCAGTAAGGCTAGCAGGCTAATGTTCCTGTCAACTCAGTAAGGCTAGCAGGCTAATGTTCCTATCAACTCAGTAAGGCTAGCAGGCTAATGTTCCTGTCAACTCAGTAAGGCTAGCAGGCTAATGTTCCTATCAACTCAGTAAGGCTAGCAGGCTAATGTTCCTATCAACTCAGTAAGGCTAGCAGGCTAATGTTCCTATCAACTCAGTAAGGCTAGCAGGCTAATGTTCCTATCAACTCAGTAAGGCTAGCAGGCTAATGTTCCTGTCGACCCAGTGAGGCTAGCAGGCTAATGTTCCTATCAACTCAGTAAGGCTAGCAGGCTAATGTTCCTATCAACTCAGTAAGGCTAGCAGGCTAATGTTCCTGTCAACTCAGTAAGGCTAGCAGGCTAATGTTCCTATCAACTCAGTAAGGCTAGCAGGCTAATGTTCCTGTCGACCCAGTGAGGCTAGCAGGCTAATGTTCCTATCAACTCAGTAAGGCTAGCAGGCTAATGTTCCTATTAACTCAGTAAGGCTAGCAGGCTAATGTTCCTATCAACTCAGTAAGGCTAGCAGGCTAATGTTCCTATCAACTCAGTAAGGCTAGCAGGCTAATGTTCCTATCAACTCAGTAAGGTTGGCAGGCTAATGTTCCTGTCGACCCAGTGAGGCCAGCAGGCTAGTCTCTTTTTATTGCTATGTAACTGTTATGAAAGTTGTAATGTCAATTTGTTTTGTATTTAAACGGCACTTTAAACGTGTACATGACACTGCAACCAAATGTCCCCATGTGGACAATAAAGTCAGTAAAGTAAAGTGTGTGGTTGAATGCAGCCAGATGATGTCTGATTTATCTCTGTATGAAATGGCCATGTCACCATAGTGACTTGGTTCCAACCTTTATGTTGTGTGTGTGTATCCCAGGTGGCCATAGACTTTACAGCATCAAACGGAGACCCCGGAAACAGCTGTTCTCTCCACTACATCCATCCGTACCAGCCCAATGAGTACCTGAAAGCCCTGGTGGCTGTGGGAGAAATATGTCAAGACTACGACAGGTAACTTATCAATTATGTATATTATCAATAACCTAATCAATGAGCTGTAATAGGACAATCGTGATGATTGCATCTAGCATGTTTGGTTTGGGCAAACAGTTCCACATTGCGTCATATTAGTTATTTGTGAATCTCTCTCTCTCTCTGTCTGTCTCTATTTCTCTCTCTCCATCTCCTCTCTCTCGCTCTCTAGTGACAAGATGTTTCCAGTTTTTGGGTTTGGAGCTCAGATCCCACCTGACTTTAAGGTTAGAGATATTCAATCAAAGCGGATCTGGAGATGTCTGGGGAGTGCTGTTGTGGAGTCATCTAGTTGATCTTCAAAACGGTGTGACCATGCTAGAAAATATCACACTATGTTGGGAGGTGTGTGTCTGTGTGTGTTTAAACTCCCCTCTCACACATTTTCAGGTGTCACACGATTTTGCCGTGAACTTTGATGAAGACAATCCGGAATGTTCCGGTGAGCATCACGCCTGTCACACCTCTAACACACACACACACACACACACACACACACACACACACACACACACACACACACACACACACACACACACACACACACACACACACACACACACACACACACACTGTACAGCTGGTACGGGTGGGAGATGGTATTTTTAGCTGAGCCTCTAAAACACTAATCTGAATGTGTGAAATGAGCCCCCATACACACTTTAGACACCTGGCTTGGTGGAATGTGTGTGTGTGTATCTGTGTGTGCGTGGTTGCGTGGTTGCGTGAGTGTGTATGTGCGTGCGTGTGTGTGGTGTGTGTGTGTGTGTGTGTGTGTGTGTGTGTGTGTGTGTGTGTGTGTGTGTGTGTGTGTGTGAGCCGAAATCTTAAATACACCAACTGTGTGTTATCTGCAAAGACAGGTTTCCTTGTTCAGTAGAAAAGAAGGAGAATGTTTGAGCTACTTCACCACTGTGGAGTTGTGTTTGTGTTTGTGTGGGTGTGTGTGCGTGCATGTGTGTGTGTGTGTGTGTGTGTGTGTGTGTGTGTGTGTGTGTGTGGGTGTGTGTTTCAGGTATCCAGGGTGTGGTGGAAGCCTACCAGGCCTGTCTTCCTAAGATCCAGCTGTACGGACCGACCAACATTGCTCCCATCATACAGAAAGTTGCTTCTTCTGCCTCAGAGGAGATGCACACCATGGAAGCTATGGTAAGACAGAGATCAGTGATCATTCATCATTTTGTATAAACGTTACACACACATTACCCAGATAAACGGCTCCTTTCTTTTGACCAATCAAAACATCTGCTGGCTGAATATAATATTTTGAATATTTTTGTTCTGAACCTGTTGACAGACTAAACACTACATTTGAACCAGTGCCTCCTTCATTCTCTCTTCTGCCTCGCTCTCTCTCTCTGTCTCTGTCTCTGTCTCTCTGTCTCTCTCTCTCTGTCTCTGTCTCTGTCTCTCTCTCTGTCACTCCCTCTCTCTCTCACTCCCTCACTCTCTCTCCCTCTCACTCCCTCTCTCTCTCTCTTTCGCTCCTGCCTCGCTCACTCTCGCTCCCTCTCTCTCACACTCCCTCTCTCTCTCTTTCTCTCTCTTCTCTCCTCTCTAGGAGTATTTCATCCTATTGATCCTAACAGATGGAGTGATAACAGACATGGCTGACACTAGAGAAGCTATAGTACATGCTTCCCACCTGCCCATGTCTGTCATCATAGTAGGAGTGGGAAACGCTGACTTCAGTGACATGCAGATGCTGGATGGAGACGATGGAATACTCAGGTTAGTCTGTTATACCTCTCTGCATGTCATGTCGGTCTCTTTAATAAGAACATTTATGATGTTCATGTAATAACTCATAATTAATTAAATAATTAATTATATAATAGGGTAATGTTTTTTCAGGTCCCCAAAAGGAGAACCTGTTCTCAGAGACATTGTCCAGTTTGTTCCCTTCAAAGACTTCAAACACGTAAGTCTGTTTGTGTGTCTGTGCGTGCGTGTGTGTATGTGTGTATGAATAACGAGCAGTGACGTGGTCTAGCTGCGCTGGTCAAAACAAATTTATCCATTGGCTATGTGTGTGTGCGTGCATGTGTTTGTCTCTGTGTGTGTCTGTCTGTGTCTGTGTGTGCATGTGTATGTGCGTGCCCATGTGTGTGAGTGTATTTGCATGTGTGTGTCATGATGTATTTCAATTTTGACAGGCGGAGAAATCAAATAATTACTTCACATGCTCCAAGCAGAACAGATATAGAGAGACAGAATAGGGAGAGGAGGTTAAAGAGAGGGGATTTTCTGTCCTGTAGTTTCCTTTCAATGAGCATCAGAAAGACAAAGACCTTGAGAGACCTAGTAATAACAGGTAGATGGGAGAGCGGGAGTGAGAGGAAGGGGAGCGGGAGAGAGAGGGAGGGAGGGACAGAGGGAGAGAGAGGGGAGAGAGAAACAGACAAAGGGGTTGGTGTAATCACTGTACAGTTTAAATACCAGACAGCAAAAGTCTTTGAGGAGTCAGTGCACTCGCAAGTGTGTGTATAATATCTGTGTTTGTGTGTGTGTGTGAGGTTGTATAACTTGTGTGTGTAAACGTGTGTAATGTGTGTGTGTGTTGGTGTGTGTGTGTCTCCCCAGGCGTCCCCGGCTGCGCTAGCTAAGAGTGTGCTAGCAGAGGTGCCCAATCAGGTGGTGGATTACTACAATGCCAAAGGAATCCATCCCAAATGTCTGTCTGACTACGACGAATCTACCAGACCCTTCAGCCCCTGACCACACACATATACACGTATTCATCACACACACATTAAACACACACACACATTCACATGTTATAAACAAAAACTAATACATACTCACCCATACACACACACACCCTGCATACAGTAGTGTAGCTCAGAGAAGTAGTTTGGTGGGTTTAACTATCAATCATTCAAATGTGTTTAGAAAGTCCGGAACCTAGGAAGAAACCTAGAAAGGAAGCAGGCTATGAGTGGTGGCCAGTCTTCTTCTGGCTGTGCCGGATGGAGATTATAACGATCATTCAGAGTTTCTCTACTGCTCCTGCTGTCTCTAAAGAGTTGAAAAGGTGGCACGTCTGGTGAACAGGTCAGGGTTCCATAGCCGCAGTCAGAACAGTTGAAACTGGAGCAGCAGCACGACCAGGCGGACTGAGGACAGTAAGGAGTCATCAGGCCAGGTAGTCCTGAGGCAGGAGAGGGAGAAGGAGAGGGAGAGGGAGAGAAAAGAGAGAATTAGAGAGAGCATACTTAAATTCACACAGGACACCGGATAAGGCAGGAGAAATATTCCAGATATAACAGACTGACCCTAGCCCCCTGACACATAAACTATTGCAGCATAAATAATGGAGGCTGAGACAGGAGGGGTCAGGACACACTGTGGCCCCGTCTGACGATACCCCCAGACAGGGCCAAACAGGCAGGATATAACACTTTGCCAAAGCACAGCCCCCACACCACAAGAGGGATATCTTCAACCACTAACATACTATCCTGAGACAAGGCCGAGTATAGCCCACGAAGATCTCCCCCACGGCACGAACCCAAGGGGGGGCACCAACCCGGACAGAAAGATCACGTCAATGACTAAACCCACTCAAGTGACGCACCCCTCCTAGGGACGGCATGGAAAAGCACCAGTAAGTCAGTGACTCAGCCCCTGTAATAGGGTTTGAGGCAGTGAATCCCAGTGGAGAGCGGGGAACCGGCCAGGCAAAGACAGCAAAGGCGGTTCGTTGCTCCAGTGCCTTTCCGTTCACCTTCACACTCCTGGGCCAGACTACACTCAATCATAGGACCTACTGGAGAGATGAGTCTTCAATAAAGACTTAAAGATCGAGACCGCTGTTTGCTTAGAAATTCTAGGGACAGTAAGGACCCCTGCGTCTTGTGTCGGTATGTACGGCAGGACCAAATCGGAAAGATAGGTTGGAGCAAGCCCATGTAATGCTTTGTAGGTTAGCAGTAAAACCTTGAAATAAGCCCTAGCCTTCACAGGAAGCCAGTGTAGAGAGGCTAGCACTGGAGTAATATGATCACATTTTTTGGTTCTAGTCAAGATTCTAGAAGCCGTGTTTAGCGCTAACTGAAGTTTATTTAGTGCTTTATCCGGGTAGCCGGAAAGTAGAGCATTGCAGTAGTCTAACCTAGAAATGACAAAAGCATGGATACATTTTTCTGCATCATTTTTGGACAGAAAGTTGCGTAGATGGAAAAAGCTGTCCTTGAAACAGTCTTGATATATTCGTCAAAAGAGAGATCAGGGTCCAGAGTAACGCCAAGGTTCTTCACAGTTTTATTTGAGACGACTGTACAACCATCAAGATTAATTGTCATATTCTACAGAAGATCTCTTTGTTTCTTGGGACCTAGCATCTAGCATCTAGCATCTAGAACTAGCATCTCTGTTTTGTCTGAGTTTAAAAGTAGAACATTTGCCGCCATCCACTTCCTTATGTCTGAAACACAGGCTTCCAAGGGAGGGCAATTTTGGGGCTTCACCATGTTTCATTGAAATGTACAGCTGTGTGTCGTCCGCATAGCAGTGAAAGTTAACATTATGTTTCCGAATGACATCACCAAGAGGTGAAATATATAGTGAAAACAATAGTGATCCTAAAACGGAGCCTTGAGGAACACCGACATTTACAGTTGATTTGTCAGAGGACAAACCATCTACAGAAACCAACTGATATCTTTCCTACAGATAAGATCTAAACCAGGCCAGAACTTGTCCGTGTAGACCATTTGGGTTTCCAATCTCTACAAAAGAATGTGGTGATCGATGGTATCAAAAGCAGCACTAAGGTCTAGGAGCACAAGGACCGATGCAGAGCCTCGGTCTGATGCCATTATAAGGTAATTTACCACCATTACAAGTGCAGTCTCAGTGCTGTGATGGGGTCTAAAACCAAACTGAAGCGTTTCGTATATATAGTTTGTCTTCAGGAAGGCAGTGAGTTGCTGTGCAACAGCTTTTTCTTAAATGTTTGAGAGGAATGGAAGATTCAATATAGGCCAATAGTTTTTTAAATATTTTCTTGATCAAGGTTTGGCTTTTTCAGGAGAGGCTTTATTACTGCCACCTTTAGTGAGTTTGGTACACATCCGGTGGATTGGGAGCCGTTTATTATGTTCAGCATAGGAGTAGTTTAGTTGGAATAGGTTCCAGTATGCAGCTTGAAGGTTTAGGGGCCATGATTATTTTCATCAATGTGTCAAGAGATATAGCATTAAAAGACTTGTGTGTCTCACATGATCCTAGGTCTTGGCAGTGTTGTGCAGACTCAGGACAACTGAGCTTTGGAGGAATAGGCAGATCTAAAGAGGAGCCCGTAATTTGCTTTCTAATGATCATGATCTTTTCATCAAAGAAGTTCATGAATTTATCACTGCTGAAGTGAAAGTCATCCTCTCTTGAGGAATGCTGCTTTTTAGTTAACTTCGCAACAGTATCTTATTTTCCTCAATTAAGTTGGAAAAATAGGAGGATCGAGCAGCAGTGAGGGCTCTTCGATACTGCACGGTACTGTCTTTCCAAGCTAGTCGGAAGACTTCCAGTTTGGTGTTGCGTCATTTCCATTCCAATTTTCTGGAAGCTTGCTTCAGAGCTCGGTATTTTCTGTATACCAGGGAGCTAGTTTCTTATGACAATTTTTTTTTGTTATTAGGGGTGCGACTGCATCTAGGGTATTACGCAAGGTTGAATTAAATTCCTCAGTTAGGTGGTCATCTGATTGTTGTGCTCTGACGTCCTTGGGTAGGTGGAGGGAGTCTGGAATGGTGAATCTTTGGGTTGTCTGAGAATTTATGGCACGGCTTTTGATGATCCTTGGTTGGGGTATGAGCAGATTATTTGTTGCGATTGAAAACGTAATAAAATGGTGGTCCGATAGTCCAGGATTATGAGTAAAAAAAATAATATCTACAACATTTATTCCACGGGATAATGATTGTGGCAGTGAGTAGGTCCGGAGACATGTTGGACAAAACCCAATGATGGCTCCGAAAGCCTTTTGGAGTGGGTCTGTGGACTTTTCCATGTGAATATTAAAATGTTTCATATTTTCTGCCATGACTACAAGGTAGGAATTCAGGGAACTCAGTGAGGCACACTGTATATGGCCCAGGAGGCCTGCAAACAGTAGCTATAAAAAGTGATTGAGTAGGCTGCCTAGATTTCATGACTAGAAGCTCAAAAGACGAAAACGCAGTCTTTTTTTGTTGTTGTAAATTTACATTTGCTATCGTGAATGTTAGCAACACCTCCGCCTTTGCGGGATGTGCTGGGGATATGGTCACTAGTGTAACCAGGAGGTGAGGCCTCATTTAACACAATAAATTCATCAGGCTTAAGCCATGTTTTAGTCAGGCCAATCACATCAAGAGAATGACCAGTGATTATTTCATTGATTATAACTGCCCTGGAAGTGAGGGATCTAATATTAAGTAGCCCTATTTTGAGATGTGAGATATCACAATCTCTTTCAATAATGACAGGAATGGAGGTCTTTAGTCCAGTGATATTGCTAAGGCGAACACTGACATGTTTAGTTTTGCCCAACCTAGATCGAGGTACAGACACGGTCTCAATGGGGATAGCTGAGCTGACTACACTGACTGTGCTATTGGCAGAATCCACTAAACTGGCAGGCTGGCTAACAGCCTGCTGCCTGGCCTGCACCCTATCTCATTGTGGAGCTAGGGGAGTTAGAGCCCTGTCTATGTTCATAGATAAGATGAGAGCACCCCTCCAGCTAGGATGGAGTCCATCATTCCTCAGCAGGCCAGGCTTGGTACTGTTTGTGGTTGAGTCCCAGAAAGAGGGCCAATTATCTACAAATCTTTTGGGAGGGGCAGAAAACAGTTTTCAACCAGTGATTGAGTTGTGAGACGCTGTAGAGCTCATCACTCCCCTTAACTGGGAGGGGGCCAGAGATAATTACTCGATGCCGACACATCTTTCTAGCTGATTTACACGCTGAAGCTATGTTGCGCTTGGTGACCTCTTGGTGCTGAAGTGGATAACAATATCCATATACTCTCTACACTCGGCAGTTTTAGCCTTAGCCAACATCATCTTCAGATTAGCCTTCACGTCGGTAGCCCTGCCCCCTGGTAAACAGTGTATGATCGCTGGATGATTCGTTTTAAGTCTAATACTGCGGGTAATGGAGTCGCCAATGACTAGGGTTTTCAAATTGTCAGAGCTAATGGTGGAAGGCTTCGGCGTCTCAGACCCCGTAACGGGAGGAGGAGAGACCAGAGAAGGCTCGGCCTCTGACCCGTTGCTTAATGGGGAGAACCGGTTGAAAGTTTCTGCCGGCTGAATGAGCGACACCGGTTGAGCATTCCTACAGCATTTCCCTCCAGAAGCCATGAGAAAATTGTCCGGCTGCGGGGACCGTGCGAGGGGATTTATACTAACGTTACTATCTGTACTTATTGGTGGCACAGACGCTGTTTCATCCTTTCCTACACTGAAATGACCCTTGCCTAAAGATTGCATCTGAAGCTGGGCTTGCAGCACAGCTATCCTCGCCGTAAGGTGATCATTCTCCTGTATATTATGAGTACAGCGACTGCAATTAGAAGGCATCATGTTAATGTTAATACCTAGCTTCGGCTGGTGGAGGTCCTGACGAACCAAGTCCGGGATAAAAAAGTAAAAACTGTAAAGTTGGCAGGTAGCAAAGTAAGGTTAGCAACAAACTGCACAGCAGCACGTTAACAAGTCTACAAGTTGTGACCAGAAATGATGTCATAGAGCATTACATAGTGTATTACTGCATGTTGGCCCATTGGGTTTTATATCTTACATTATATCACATAGTCGGTTTGTATATGCACAACATACATATGCACTTGTAGACACACACACACACCTTTTAAAGGTGACTTTTAAGATCTGAACATTATTACATACAGCATAGGCTAAATAGAGATTAGTAAGAGACTTACCTTATAATAACATACAGTATTACTCCATTGTCTAGGGTTTTGGTAACATAGAAGACTTTGTAAACAAATAATGTATAGCTTCAAATCATGTTTAGAGTGATGTTGCTGTCATGGAATGTAATTCCTTCAGCACTAATGATATATTTCATATAGAATTAAATGCTATTTGCATGTAAAAATGTCATTGGATGAATGTTCTCTGTTGTTTTTGTTGGTGGCCCACTCTTTGATGGTTTGCACATCTTACAGAGTGTGGCTTTTAAGGGGTTAGGGTTGTATACTATAAGCTGTGTTATATACTTCCTTTTCTACAGGTTTGTTGAGAGTTTGCTAAATAAATAGATCATTACAATTTGAGGCATTTGAGTGAATAGCTATGTGTGTGTGTGTGTGTGTGTGTGTGTGTGTGTGTGTGTGTTTGCGTGCGCACGTGCGTGCTTGCGTGTGTCTGATGTTTCTGTGGATTAGGCACTTTACTGTATTACAGACCAGATCACATCATGTACTATTGTTTCCCAGATGCCCTTGTCTCTGTGTGACTGTGTCGGTCTGTTTATCTGTCTGTCTGTCTGTCTGTTTATGTCTGTCTGTTTATGTCTGTCTGTCTGTCTTTCTTTCTTTCTTTCTTTCTGTCATCTTCATGCGAACCACAAGGACATGCTCAATGCATCAGAACACTGGGAATAATCCCCATTCCGACTGGCATCATCAGTATTCTGAACATGGACACCAATTTCTCCAATTAAGCTCTCTCAAGAACTTGAGTTCTCTGGGATGGAGCGAGTGGAAAGAGGGAGGATGTTCTGTACAACTCAGGACCTTAGGAGGAAGGAGGGAGGAAGACAGGAAGCAGGAAGAGGTGAGAGAGAGAGGAGGAGGGCGAGGTCCTGGACATTTTATGCCCTGTTCAAAATCACCAAGACCTTACTTTATCCATCATCAACCAGCCATCTCTGTCAACCATCAAACCCACTGGCTCACATGTATCTACAAATCCCTTCTCAGCAAGACCCCCTTTGCAAATCAGAATTTGTTGATAAGACTTACCACTGACTGGAAACGTGTGGTAAAAAAAATAAATCACAATGTAACTCGAAAAAGGCAATACATATTCCTAACCATGTCCTACCATGGTGTATGTGTGCAGTGGCGACCCGTCATGTTTTTCATGTTATTTTCATGTTATTTTGGCATCAATATGTGTCACATATCAGTTTGCAAACAATGTAAAAAAAAAATTAAAAGAAGATATATCATTGAGTTAATAAAGACAAACATGGTCTCTTTTTTGTTTTCTTGAGTAAGGCAGCTCCAAAATGCAGGTGTTTCAGCCTAGCTCAGTGTTTCTGTGGTAGTGGGGCAAGCCAGCAGAAAATACGGAGCTTTGCGTCGTGATTGGCTCAGTGTTCTGTCACTCATAGGGACACTACGTCACCAACAAGTCTAAGGTGGAGCTAGAAAATTCAAGCCCCGTGTGTGCTGTCATAGAGTTACATTAGAAGTTACATCATACTTTCAAAATCTTAGCTAGCAGTCGTCATCATGAATCAAGTCGACATTCTACTGGCCAATCCTTTTTAATCCTTGTCATATGAAGATAAATAATGGAGATAAATTATAGGTAAAACGTATCGGTGCTCATCAGCCATTGGACATAAACATTACACGACAAGTTGGAAATCGCAAATTCAACAATGAGTGGTTGGAAGGAATCAGTGGCTAACTGCAAGCATTGCAAAGCAATCATTAGCCTGCTATTCAGTGGAGTGGCTGTGTGGTCCCAAGTCTATGATTAAGGGTCTCTTTTCCTAGTTTAAAATAAACATAAACATTCATCATTGGCCATGCTGTCAATGAAGCATGATTTGTGCATTGCTCAAAACAACTGTTAACTCGGAAATGCAAAATCTGACTTTAGTGAGTTCAAGACAACTGGGAACTTGGGATAAACAGCTACGACTGGGAAAATACGTTTTGAACTTTCATCCAACTCGGAACGTGGGTCTCTTTTTAGAGCTACGACCTGAAGATCACTGACGTCATCATGATTATATATTGTTTTCCAGAGTTCCCAGTTGTTTAAATTGTTCCCCATAATGTTGATTTGAATGGACTGAATTAGTCCAATCGACGAAGCGGAACTACATTTCCGAGCACCTGCGGAATTATTTCCGAGCCGTACCGGAAACCCTCAGGGTGACATTCCACAGCAGAGCACAGGCATGAAGTCATGGGATTGCTGCTAAATTGAAGCATTTTTCCACATTTGAGTTTTTTTCGGTAACGTTAGCCTCGTGAGTGAAATAATTAAAGAATGGCCGCGTGGACCTGCCGACATCTTCTCTACAGAGGAGCACGTGTGCTAGCGGGACGAACCGGAGCGGTAGCAGCAGCGGACAGGTAACGTTGACGCACTACAGTAGCTAGCTAACGTTACCTGCAGGCTCTACTTTAGCTAACGATACGGTAGTTGTTGTGAAAGGTAGTTAGTTAGCATTGCTGTTTTTGTGAAAGACGGCTAGCTGGCAACTAGAAACTGTAGTTTTAGTCAGTTAACGTTAGTTAGCTTTGTAGTTCTAGAGAACGTTAGTAAGTTACTTTAACTTAGGTTTAGGACTCAGCATCGGGACTCCCAATGTTGTGTCCCAAAGTTAAATACTCAGCTGATGTGACAGCCAACAGAGCCGCTGCCTACGAAATCCCAAGTGAAAGGGTTAGCTAACTAGTTCACTCAAATGACTTAAATTAACGTTAGCTACCTCGGAAGTAGTTTATAGACAAATCGGCTTTGGGGTTATCAAGTTAACGTTACCTAGCTATCCAACTGCTATATCTTACCCCTTTCTAACCAAAACCAATAAAAGTAAATGTATCATACCTATTCATCTCTTTCTCTGTCTACAGCTGTCTCTTTCAGAGTGTTCGGACAGTGAAGACCACAACATGGTGGGAGGAGCATCTGACGGAGGATAATAAATCATATATGAGGTTGGTCATGTGGGTGTATTCCACCAATGCATCGGAAGTACTGTAAAATATATGTAATAAGTATTGAATGAATTGCGTTCTTGCTTATTTTCCAGGAAGAGTCTGGGAGAGGAGTATAATCGACAGATAGCTGCTAAGCTCCACCCACTGAAGGATGAGCCCTGGCCCAGACAAGAATGGACAAAGGGTGTGTGTGTTTACTGTGTGGTGTGTGATGGTTATTGGTTTTCATTTGTGCTTGGGTGGGTGGGAGCATTAATGTGTGTATTAATCCAGAGAGTCGTCGAGTAGGGCTGGTTGCAGTGAAGTTGGGCATGGCCCCAGTCTGGACCAAAACAGGAGAGAGACACGTGGTGACCATGCTGCAGGTAACACACATGACACCACACGGTCACAATCTCACACACACAATCAAATCAAAGTCACAGGTGGTGGTGTGTGTGTTGTAGGTGCAGGATTGCCATGTGTTGAATTACCTGTCTAAAGAGGAGTACGATGGACACACTGCTGCCCTAATGGTGGGAGGGAAGAACGCATCGCCCTTCTACGTAAGTTCGAAGGCACACTGTTTAAAGCCATAGTGTATAAAGTAGTTCATTTACCCTTTCCCCTCTTACTCTCGCTCGCTCGCCCTGTAGAAGACAGATGAAGAGATGGAGATGTTTAGGTTGGCTGGAGTTCCTCCTAAACAGAAAGTCACCACCTTTAAAGTCTCTGACAATGCCATCATCAAACCAGGTACATACACACACCATCATCAAACCAGGTACATACACACACCATCATCAAACCAGGTACATACACACACCATCGTCAAACCAGGCACGTACACACACCATCGTCAAACCAGGCACGTACACACACCATCGTCAAACCAGGCACGTACACATCATCAAACCAGTATATACACATCATCATAATCATCATCAAACCAGGTATATACACACACCATCATCAAACCAGGTACATACACACCACCATCATCAAACCAGGTACATACACACCACCATCGTCAAACCAGGTACATACACACCACCATCGTCAAACCAGGTACATACACACCACCATCGTCAAACCAGGTACATACACACCACCATCGTCAAACCAGGTACATACACACACACCACCATCGTCAAACCAGGTACATACACACACACCACCATCGTCAAACCAGGTACATACACACCACCATCGTCAAACCAGGTACATACACACACCATCGTCAAACCAGGCACGTACACACACCATCGTCAAACCAGGCACGTACACACACCATCGTCAAACCAGGTACATACACACCACCATCGTCAAACCAGGTACATACACACACCATCGTCAAACCAGGCACGTACACACACCATCGTCAAACCAGGTACATACACACCACCATCGTCAAACCAGGTACATACACACCACCATCGTCAAACCAGGTACATACACACCACCATCGTCAAACCAGGTACATACACACACCATCGTCAAACCAGGCACGTACACACACCATCGTCAAACCAGGTACATACACACCACCATCGTCAAACCAGGTACATACACACACACCACCATCGTCAAACCAGGTACATACACACACACCACCATCGTCAAACCAGGTACATACACACCACCATCGTCAAACCAGGTACATACACACACCATCGTCAAACCAGGCACGTACACACACCATCGTCAAACCAGGCACGTACACACACCATCGTCAAACCAGGCACGTACACATCATCAAACCAGTATATACACATCATCATCATCATCAAACCAGGTATATACACACACCATCATCAAACCAGGTACATACACACCACCATCATCAAATCAGGTACACACACACCACCACCATCAAACCAGGTACATACACACACACACACACACACACACACACACACCACCACCATCAAACCAGGTACATACACACACACACACACACACCACCACCATCAAACCAGGTACATACACACACACACACACACACACCACCACCATCAAACCAGGTACATACACACACACACACACCACCATCATCAAACCAGGTACACACACACACACACCACCACCATCAAACCAGGTACATACACACACACACACACCACCACCATCAAACCAGGTACATACACACACACACACACCACCATCATCAAACCAGGTACATAAACACACACACACACCACCACCATCAAACCAGGTACATACACACACACACACACACCACCACCATCAAACCAGGTACATACACACACACACACACCACCACCATCAAACCAGGTACATACACACACCACCACCATCAAACCAGGTACATACACACACACACACACCATCATCATCAAAACCAGGTACATACACACACACACACACCATCATCATCAAACCAGGTACATACACACACACACACACCACCACCATCAAACCAGGTACATACACACACCACCACCATCAAACCAGGTACATACACACACACACACACCATCATCATCAAAACCAGGTACATACACACACACACACACCACCACCATCAAACCAGGTACATACACACATCACCACCATCAAACCAGGTACATACACACACACACCATCATCATCAAAACCAGGTACATACACACACACACACACCATCATCATCAAACCAGGTACATACACACCCACACCACCACCATCATCAAACCAGGTACATACACACACCACCACCATCATCAAACCAGGTACACACCATAGGAAACTAGTGAGTGGAGGATGGCTCATAATGATGCCAGGAATATATGGAAAACGTGTTTGATACCATTCTATTCATGCCGCTTGTGATCCACTCACACCATATACACACAGAGACTATACGAAAACACGCACACACATAAACACACTGCCATCATCAAACTAGGTACTGAATCCAACTACACTGTTAAACCCTATCTCTCTCTGTGTGTCTCCACTCAAGGGACTCCTCTCTATGCAGCACACTTCCGTCCAGGACAATATGTAGATGTCACAGCCAAAACGTGAGTTATGTCTCCACACCCTCCTCTCTGTCTAGCTCCCTGCCCTCATCTCTCTCTCTGTCTGGCTCCCTGCCCTCATCTCTCTATCTGTCTGGCTCCTTGCCCTCATCTCTCTCTCTGTCTGGCTCCCTGCCCTCATCTCTCTGTCTGTCTGGCTCCACGCCCTCATCTCTCTGTCTGTCTGTCTGGCTCCACGCCCTCGTCTCTCTGTCTGTCTGTCTGGCTCCACGCCCTCGTCTCTCTGTCTGTCTGTCTGGCTCCACGCCCTCGTCTCTCTGTCTGTCTGTCTGGCTCCACGCCCTCGTCTCTCTGTCTGTCTGTCTGGCTCCACGCCCTCGTCTCTCTGTCTGTCTGTCTGGCTCCACGCCCTCGTCTCTCTGTCTGTCTGTCTGGCTCCACGCCCTCGTCTCTCTGTCTGTCTGTCTGGCTCCACGCCCTCGTCTCTCTGTCTGGCTCCACGCCCTCGTCTGTCTGTCTGTCTGGCTCCACGCCCTCGTCTCTCTGTCTGTCTGTCTGGCTCCACGCCCTCGTCTCTCTGTCTGTCTGTCTGGCTCCACGCCCTCGTCTCTCTCTGTCTGTCTGGCTCCACGCCCTCGTCTCTCTGTCTGTCTGTCTGGCTCCACGCCCTCGTCTCTCTGTCTGTCTGTCTGTCTGGCTCCACGCCCTCGTCTCTCTGTCTGTCTGTCTGGCTGCACGCCCTCGTCTGTCTGTCTGGCTCCACGCCCTCGTCTGTCTGTCTGGCTCCACGCCCTCGTCTGTCTGTCTGGCTCCACGCCCTCGTCTCTCTGTCTGTCTGTCTGGCTCCACGCCCTCGTCTCTCTGTCTGTCTCTCTGTCTGGCTCCACGCCCTCGTCTCTCTGTCTGGCTCCACGCCCTCGTCTCTCTGTCTGGCTCCACGCCCTCGTCTCTCTGTCTGGCTCCACGCCCTCGTCTCTCTCTCTGTCTGTCTATTTCTGGAGAATTGTTCCATTTCTGTGTTCTAGAATTCTTCTTTGTTCTCAAGTGTGTGTGTGTGTGTAGTATTGGTAAGGGTTTTCAGGGGGTGATGAAGCGGTATGGGTTTAAAGGCTGTCTGTCTGGCTCCACGCCCTCGTCTCTCTGTCTCTCTGGCTCCACGCCCTCGTCTCTCTGTCTGTCTGTCTGGCTCCACGCCCTCGTCTCTCTGTCTGTCTGTCTGGCTCCACGCCCTCGTCTCTCTGTCTGTCTGTCTGGCTCCACGCCCTCGTCTCTCTGTCTGTCTGTCTGGCTCCACGCCCTCGTCTCTCTGTCTGTCTGTCTGGCTCCACGCCCTCGTCTCTCTGTCTGGCTCCACGCCCTCGTCTGTCTGTCTGTCTGGCTCCACGCCCTCGTCTCTCTGTCTGTCTGTCTGGCTCCACGCCCTCGTCTCTCTGTCTGTCTGTCTGGCTCCACGCCCTCGTCTCTCTCTGTCTGTCTGTCTGGCTCCACGCCCTCGTCTCTCTGTCTGTCTGTCTGTCTGGCTCCACGCCCTCGTCTCTCTGTCTGTCTGTCTGGCTGCACGCCCTCGTCTGTCTGTCTGGCTCCACGCCCTCGTCTGTCTGTCTGGCTCCACGCCCTCGTCTGTCTGTCTGGCTCCACGCCCTCGTCTCTCTGTCTGTCTGTCTGGCTCCACGCCCTCGTCTCTCTGTCTGTCTCTCTGTCTGGCTCCACGCCCTCGTCTCTCTGTCTGGCTCCACGCCCTCGTCTCTCTGTCTGGCTCCACGCCCTCGTCTCTCTGTCTGGCTCCACGCCCTCGTCTCTCTCTCTGTCTGTCTATTTCTGGAGAATTGTTCCATTTCTGTGTTCTAGAATTCTTCTTTGTTCTCAAGTGTGTGTGTGTGTGTAGTATTGGTAAGGGTTTTCAGGGGGTGATGAAGCGGTATGGGTTTAAAGGCCAGCCAGCGTCTCATGGCCAGACCAAAACACACCGCAGACCTGGAGCCTCGGGACCTGGAGGGGTAAGACACACACCATTGTTGACTGTTTAAAGATTTGGGGAAAAAATCAATACATCTAAATAAATATGTAACATCTCATTCACACACACACACACTAAAAACACTACCTACACACACACACACACACACACACACACACACACACACACACACTAAAAACACTACCTACACACACACTAAAAACACTACCTACACACACACACACACACACACACACACACACACACACACACACACACACACACACTAAAAACACTACACACACACACACACACTAAAAACACTACACACACACACACACTAAAAACACTACCTACACACACACACTAAAAACACTACCTACACACACACTAAAAACACTACCTACACACACACACACACACACACACTAAAAACACTACCTACACACACACACACACACTAAAAACACTACCTACACACACACTAAAAACACACTAAAAACACTACCTACACACACACTAAAAACACTACCTACACACACACACTAAAAACACTACTTACACACACTTGGACTAAACTGTGTCTCTTCAGGATCCAGCCAAAGTCTTCAAAGGGAAAAAGATGCCAGGCATGATGGGAAATGTGTTTGACACTGCCCACGGCCTAAAGGTACGCACCCCCACCCCACACACACAGTCCATGTAAGCACCTTCATGGATAATCAGAGGAGTGTGAAAAACAGAGTGCTTGCCTGAACTCTTTATGTTGCTATCTAACTGGTCCACAACACCCAAAGCAACATCTTCTACCAATGTCTGACTCTCTCTCTCTAGGTATGGAGAGTTAACACCAGGTATAATGTTATCTATGTTCATGGCTCCGTTCCTGGCCACAAGAACTGCTTACTAAAGGTACAACATACACCAGCCAGACTTACCATGCTGCTCGATGCATTTCTATTGGTCTGGCAGATAGTTACTGACCTTTTGTTTATCCAATCACGTGGTTTCATAAAGTTACTGACCTTTTGTTTATCCAATCACGTGGTTTCATAAAGTTACTGACCTTTTGTTTATCCAATCACGTGGTTTTATAAAGTTACTGACCTTTTGTTTATCCAATCACGTGGTTTCATAAAGTTACTGACCTTTTGTTTATCCAATCACGTGGTTTTATAAAGTTACTGACCTTTTGTTTATCCAATCACGTGGTTTTATAAAGTTACTGGCCTTTTGTTTATCCAATCATGTGGTTTCATAAAGTTACTGGCCTTTTGTTTATCCAATCATGTGGTTTCATAAAGTTACTGGCCTTTTGTTTATCCAATCACGTGGTTTTATAAAGTTACTGACCTTTTGTTTATCCAATCATGTAGTTTCATAAAGTTACTGACCTTTTGTTTATCCAATCACGTGGTTTCATAAAGTTACTGACCTTTTGTTTATCCAATCACGTGGTTTCATAAAGTTACTGACCTTTTGTTTATCCAATCATGTGGTTTCATAAAGTTACTGACCTTTTGTTTATCCAATCACATGGTTTCATAAAGTTACTGACCTTTTGTTTATCCAATCATGTGGTTTCATAAAGTTACTGACCTTTTGTTTATCCAATCATGTGGTTTCATAAAGTTACTGGCCTTTTGTTTATCCAATCACGTGGTTTTATAAAGTTACTGGCCTTTTGTTTATCCAATCACGTAGTTTCATAAAGTTACTGACCTTTTGTTTATCCAATCACGTGGTTTTATAAAGTTACTGAAATGGTTGTCCAATCATATGGTTTAGGTGAGGGACACTAACCTACCGACTTATGTGGAGAAGAACATCAACCCTCCGTTTCCAACGTTTTTCTGTGAGGAGGACGAACAGCTGCCTGAAGACCTGTACGACGAAGACCTGTTCATACACACACAGCCCTCACTCACACTCTAACAAACACACAGACATACACACAATCTCATGTCACAGTTGGTCACCATACAATTGATATGTAGGGTTAGCGGTGAAATATTTAAATGTTTTCTAGCCACACCCCTCTGTAGTCATTGTGTCTGGGACATTAAACATCCTTTCCTGGAAATACGTTTGCTTTTCGTTAATTATCTTCTCTCTTTTTCCTCTCGGTCTCTCCCTTGCTCTTTCACTCTAATGACCAGAGTTCAGTCACTTCTGTTTCCAAAACTGTGGTAAACAGAGGAGTGATGTAAGGGTCCCCCAGAGGGACAAACTGAACCGAAGAGCTAGGAGAGAGAGAGAGAGAGATGGAGAGAGGGAGGGTCAGGAAGCTGAGGGAGGGCTGCAGAATCATAAAGGCTGACATTTGTGTGAGGGAATGGGGGATAAATGGGAGGAGGGTGTTAGGCAGGGAGCAAGAGATGAAGAGAGGGCTATAAATTAGGACATTGTTACAGCAGAACCGCTGAGAGATACGCATAGATAATATGGGGGGTTAGTGGCTGGTGTGTGTTGACAGTAGAATAGGGTTTGTGTAAACCGTTAATGTTGTTATTCTGACTGACTCCTATGAAAGCTCTCCTTTTCTACCTTCCACCATCTCTGTCAAGATGATTATGTTCTGGAGTTCTATTAACTGCAATGATTTCCCCATGATGTCCTGGAACACACACACACACACAGCCTCAAACAGGAATGTTACCATTAGAAATGTCTGTTCTAATTATTCTGCACAACAGGCCTCCCCATATCTCTATCCACCCCCAACCTTTCCCCCTCCCCTTTCCCACCTCATCTTCCTGCTGCTTTCCCTCTCCCCCTCCCACCCTCTCCTTTCCCTCTCCACCTCCCACCCTCTCCTTTCCCTCTCCCCCTCCCACCCTCTCCTTTTCCCCTCTAGTTCTTTTAGCCTCTCTGCTTGGCCTCTGTCGATTGATGAGCTTTAATGGGAAAGACATTCCTTTTAAAGTGTGTGTGTACACTGCAGAGCATCCGACTCTACTGTACTGCACACTAATAGATCTTCTATATGACTCCATAATATCCAGATCTAAGTATATGATACTCTGACATAGTTTACCTACACCTGCTACTAACATGCGGCCTGTGGCCAGATCATGGACAGATTCGTTTATATCAGGTGTTATCAGAAGGGTGTGTGCGTGACAGTCTGACCTTTTTGTCTTGATGGATGTCGTCCGATACTGTTGCCTCCACATTATGGATATTGTATTCACATTAATGCTGATTTGGTCAGCAGGTAGTAGATTAAGTGTTTCTGATTGGCTGATGCTGAGACATCAGCTGTTTGGCCAAAGCAGCACTTTCCCTGAGTTTACAGACCTGCTTTTCTCTCCCTAGACACAACTTATGTGTACGTGTGTAACTTCAGCTACGCCTTGTGTGTGTGGCGAGTGAGCGCTGTGTGATATGAATAATTGAGTGTGTTATTTGAAGGAAGCAGCTTCTCTACATTAACCCTCTATCACCACACCACACTGACAGTCTGTATGATACAGTCACACACACACACACATATGCATGACACAGATTAGAGCAGGATGAGCAGCAACACAAACCCTCTCACCAGTGAGACTGACAGAACCATCATCATGACCACCATCATTGATGACGAGGAGCGGAGTGAAATGTAACCTCTGACCTCTCTCAACCCCCCCACTAGAACTATTCTGTGGTTTTATAATCATTCAACCTTGATTAAATTCAATGCACCTTTATTCTTCCCTCAGGAGCAATAAGGTGGGCAGGACACAAGCAGTAACCTGGCAACTCTGTCCATCCCCTCTCTCTCTCTAGCTCAGCTAAAGGCCTTTGTGTCAGGTTACACAGTTTTCCTTTCAGGCCAGGGAGGAGAAATGTCATCTTTGTGTCTGCTAACATTCTCTTTCTCTCTGTCACACACACAGCACACTCTGTCACGTGAACCTGATCTTGAGGGCCTCTGGGCCAGATGAAGAGAGTACTGACCTCACTTCCCTTACCTCTTTCTTTCCCTCCCCATCTCTTTCTTCACTATCTATCTCTTGCTCTTTCACTCTCTGCTTTCTCCCACCCCCCACACCCTCTCCCTTCTATTGATTGGTTGACATCCCAGGTTTGACTTCCTGTTGTGATGGTTTCCGTGACACCCTGAAAACTATTGACATTTATTTACCCCAGAATCACAATCGACACACACAGATACACCCCGGTGGCACCACATGTCTCTCCCAGTTTGAGTTCCGGTAGCACTGCTGGAGGCTGGCTGAAAAGGAGCCCCTTGTCTACCAGACACCTGCATCTCTCTCTCACACAAGTGCACACGCTCACAAATACACACACACACATGTACACACTCACGAATGTGCACACACACCAACAGCTAAACAGTAAACATTGCAGCGTACCTGGAGTCATTATCATGCAGAGCTACAAAGCATTGCAGTATCTAACAGTGCTCTAATCTACTACTGTGCTCTAATCTAATACAGTGCTCTAATCTACTACAGTGCTCTAATCTAATACAGTGCTCTAATCTACTACAGTGCTCTAATCTACTACTGTGCTCTAATCTAATACAGTGCTCTAATCTACTACTGTGCTCTAATCTAATACAGTGCTCTAATCTAATACAGTGCTCTGTGCTCTAATCTATTGTAGTGCTCTGTGGTCCAATCTAATACAGTGCTCTAATCTTCTGTAGTGCTCTGTGCTCTAATCTAATACAGTGATCTCTGCACCAAACTACTGTAGTGCTCTGTGCTCTAATCTACTGTAGTGCTCTAATCTGCTGCAGTGCTCTGTGCTCTAATCTGCTGTAGTGCTCTGTGGTCCAATCTAATACAGTGCTCTAATCTACTACAGTGATCTGTGCTCTAAACTACTACAGTGATCTGTGCTCTAAACTACTGCAGTGCTCTGTGCTCTAATCTGCTGCAGTGCTCTGTGCTCTAATCTTCTACAGTGCTGTACTGCAATGTGCTCTAATCCACTGTACATCTCTAGTTTGTGCATGTGTGCGTGCGGGTGTGTGTCACGTGTGTACATGCGTTTGTGTCCTCTACACACATAGCATGTGAATTTGTCAGTTGAATGATAGGATCCTTGAACAGAATAAATCCTAACTGTTTTTCTAGTATGCGTTTCACCAGTCACAACCATGGAACACACCTGACATCTAGTGGTCATGAGGATAAATGCACTCATGTATCAAATGTTCAGTCATAGCGGGACAACCATTTGTATCAAAGATCTTTATAGGTCCCAGGTTGTAAAGCACTTTATTTTAGACCAAAAGAAGTTATCAAAATGAAAAACATGAACACAAAGAATAAACCGTTTTTAAAACAGGAACATTGCTGTAATACAACATTGGTAAGCCTAGTAACATGTTAATAACGCTCCATAAACAGTTAACAAGACATGAATAAACCTGAATAAGTACCTTAGTAGCACCACACTGATGCATAGATAGATTGCTCTTGTATTGGCACCATCGTTAGGAGAAAGTGTCCCCTGGACGTGGGGTCCTGATTTTGGTCTGGGTGTCATTGATGTGGTCAGGTCTAGGGTGTGGTTAGTCTATGATTGGGAGGTAGTCAGGTCTAGGGTATGGTTAGACTATGATTGGGATGTAGTCAGGGTTAGCTGTTTACGGTATAGTTAGACTATGGTTGGGATGTAGTCAGGGTTAGCTGTTTACGGTATAGTTAGACTATGATTGGGATGTAGTCAGGTCTAGGGTATGGTTAGACTATGATTGGGATGTAGTCAGGTCTAGGGTATGGTTAGACTATGATTGGAATGTAGTCAGGTCTAGGGTATGGTTAGACTATGGTTGGGATGTAGTCAGGGTTAGCTGTTTACGGTATAGTTAGACTATGATTGGAATGTAGTCAGGTCTAGGGTATGGTTAGACTATGGTTGGGATGTAGTCAGGGTTAGCTGTTTACGGTATAGTTAGACTATGGTTGGGATGTAGTCAGGGTTAGCTGTTTACGGTATAGTTAGACTATGGTTGGGATGTAGTCAGGGTTAGCTGTTTACGGTATAGTTAGACTATGGTTGGGATGTAGTCAGGGTTAGCTGTTTACGGTATAGTTAGACTATGATTGTGATGTGGGTATGGTATGGTTGTGTTCCGAGGTTAGGATTAAGACAGTGAGTAGGTGCTGATAGGGTGGGAGAGGTGGGGGGAGGATGGTGGGGAGGGATAGCGGAGGATGGGTGAGGAGGGGGAGGGATGTAGAGTGATTTGGGGGTGAGGTTTGTCTGAGTGGGGGGCTCTGGAGTGACCCCTGGGTGTAGGAAGCGGGGGGGAAGAGGGCTGGTAGGGCAGGTGATGGGAGGAGGAAGGGGAGGCAGCACTATGGTGGTGGGTGGAAGGATAATGGAAGGCGCTATGATGGGGTGAGGAGGGGCAGGACTGGTAATGGTGTGAAGCATGATGAGGGGAGACAGGCATTCTCTGAGGAGAGGTAAAATGGAGGGAGCTGTAATGGGGGTAGGAGTGGCGATGGGGGGAGGTGTGAGATTGATGATGAGGAGTAACGTGATTCTGAGAGACCTGTGAGTCTTTAATGGGGTTAAAGTTCATGTTAGGGTTAGAGTTATTGCTATAGTTCCAGGAAGTCTTATTGGAGTTACTATTGGGCAGTATGTTAGGCTCAGAGTGGTTCCAAGCAGTAGCCATGCTGTGGTTGGTGTAGTTAGTGGTGGTAGGATTACTGGTAGTAGTAGAGGGACCAGTCCCCTTCTTGTAGAGGAAGACGTTGTAGTGCAGAGGGGGGCTGGCCTCGGGGCGGAGCTTAGCCTCTTTAGGGAGGAGCAACTGTAGACCAATGGTGACTCCATCCTGCTTTAGAAATATATAGGGTTGAGAGTCAGAGGAGGATAGACATTTATAGACTAGAGAAGATAGAAATAAGTTGGATAGACAGGGTAAGTGAGAAAGATAAAGAGAGTGATGGTTGAGATAGAGGGAAGGAATGGAGAAATGGAGAACAAGGGTTAAGAAAGAGAACAGGTGTGCATGTGTGTGAGAGAGGGAGGACAGCTCATAATAATGGCTGGAACGAGCAAATGGCATCACACCATGTGTTTGATGTGTTTGATACCATTACATTGATTCCACTCTAGCCATTATCATCAGCCCGTCATCCCAAATGAGGCGCCACCAACCTCCTGTGAGAGTACGTTCTATTGGTTGCAAGAATTTTGTATAATATTTTAAAATAACAAAATGTAAGTTTTGAATCTGGCGTCGTTTTGCGTATCAGTTCAATCTTATTTCAAAATATATTGTTTTTTTAAAAATCTATTAGTATATTTGAGTTTAACCACATTATTTGTTCTGTTTTTGATTTTCTGGTGGATTAAACTGAAATTTAACCAACTTTCTATGGCTTGTTTAAAAAATTACGATATTTGGGAGATGATTTCCTTTTTAAATAACTGAAAGTGAGAGGTTGTAATCTGAATAAAGGGGAAAAGGCCATTCTTGAACATGGGGTGAGACATTTTATTAATTTGCTAGAGAACAAGTTTGGATTTAAGTATAACTTTTGTATGATTGACACCTTTAGTGAGAGGTCTAATGCTTTAATATTTAATCATTTCTGCCCTCCGAGTTCATATTCATTATATAAATAGGCCCGTTTAATTTTGTCTGGTTTGCCGTTCCAAATAAAATGGAATATAAGACCATAAGCAAATAGGTAAACAGGGATATGACTAAAGAATTAATCAGGGTGATTTTTCCACAAATAGACAGGTATTTTCCTTTCCATGGTAGCATGATCCATTTTTGCTAACTTTCTGTAAAAATGTATTGGTGTGAGATCATTTCTTTATTTCGGGAAATGTATACCGAGTATGTCCACATCACCGTCAGACCATTTTATTAATAAACTACACGGTAATGTAAAAGTTGTATTTTTTAGTGATCCAATACATAATATCATTTATCATCATTAGTTTTTAATCCAGAGGTTAGAAAAAGTATTTAGATCCTCTGAGGCTGTGGATCCAAGTAGTGTATTTAAAGAAAACATTAATCATCAGTGTACCATGACACCTTTTTGTTTTTAAGCCCAGATTTCTACTCCTTTAATATTATTGTTGGATCAGATTTTAACAGCTAACATTTCCCTGGCCATAATAAATAGATATGTCGATAGTGGACAACCTTGTTTTACTCCTCTAGAGAGTTTAAAACTTTGAGAAGTAGCCATTATTTACTATTTTACACCTAGGGTTACTATTCATGACTTTAACCCATTTTATATTAGATTCACCAAATGTTCCAGGCATTTATACGTAAACTCCAGTCGTACTTTATCAAAAGCCTTTTCAAAGTCAGGCCTGGTTTCCAAGATAATTTATAGTGTTCTATTGTTTCCAGTACTTGTCTTATATTATCTTCAATGGGTATAGTCCATGTGAAAGACCTGTCTGATTAGAATTGATAATATCAGACAAAACTGAAGTGTAAGGGGCCTCCAATATTTTAAATGGACTGTGTGTGTTTATTAAAGTGTTAATAAAGCCATGCACAATAAGCCAGGGAAGTGTGTGTGTGTGTGTGCGTGTGTGTGTGTGTGTGTGTGTGTGTGTGTGTGTGTGTGTGTGTGAGTGTGTGAGTGTGTGAGTGTGTGAGTGTGTGAGTGAGTGAGTGAGTGAGTGAGTGAGTGAGTGAGTGAGTGAGTGAGTGAGAGAGAGGTTGGGAATAGTCATGAGAGAGAACAATTAAGGTAGAGGGAGGGATAGGGCCATTCCAGGAACACACAGGGACCAGCTAATTTAAAGTTACAAAGTTTTATTTCAACAACTCTGGTTCCGATGCTATAACGATGTGTTCTCCCCCCAAAAATACCAACCCCTTGAATTTCATCAAAGGGTTATAACCCGCATCAATAGAAACCATAAATATATCAATGTTAGCAAGCCAGACAACACAGTAACTTTACATGAGACCTAGACATATTCACTGGATCATATCAAACATCAAAGTATCTCAACTGTTTCTCTTGTATTTCTGGTCAATCTTGTTTATAATGATTTTCCAAAAAGAGCTGTTTTAGTAGAAAACAGCAATGCATGCAGACAAAAAGAAGGGTAAAGATCGGAAATGGCACCCTATTCCCTACATTGTGCACTACTTTTGACCAGAGCTCTAGGCAAAAGTGGTGCACAATAAAAGGAATGCTATTTTTGACTCAGACTTAAGGCGGACAGTGGGAGAAGGGAGGACAGCAGTAAAGGGTCAGAGTTCTAAGGTCAGAGATTAGAGCAGGACATTGTGGGAGAGGAGAGTTTGTCCAGCCAGAGACAGTTTAGTTCAGAATTGCTACAGTGATGCAGCTCGGTGTAGCAAGGAAGGAGTAGCATCGCCCCCATGTGGTCAGTAGTGGTGTAACATGTAATGTAAGGTATTGAGTACAGTACAGTATAGTATAATACAGTACAGTATAGTATACTGTAGTATAGTTGTGTTTTCGTCCTTTTAGCTTCTAGTGGAGTCAAGGGGCACAACAGTCCCTCTCCAGGAACCCAGCTATAGTATAGAATAATATAGTATAGTAGATGTATGCAGTACTATGGTTCCCCTTATGTGCATGGTGGTATTACATTAATCATAATAATGATTTAGTATATGTTGTTGGAGGGAGAGGAGTTTGCCTCCTCCCTGTTTACCTCCTGGTCTGCGTTAGGGGTGTGGTCAGAGGAGTGGGCAGGGCGGTTGTTAATATGTTTGGGCGAATGAGAGTTGGCGATGTTCAGAGACTCCTCCCCTTGAGTGAATTGAGACTTTACAGGGTCCTCCATTTTCTGAGGGTCGTCCTGTGGAACAACACACAGAGACACACACACACACACACACACACACACACACACACACACACACACACACACACACACACACACACACACACACACAGACAAACCCACATTACACACACACACAGACAAACCCACATTACACACACACACAGACAAACCCACATTACACACACACACACACACACACACACACACACACACACACACACTCGTTAGACACACATGCATATGTTACATCCAGTGGAGGACGGCTCATAATAATGGCTGGAACGATGCGAATGGAATGGCATCAAACACATGGAAACCATGGAAACCATGTGGAAACCATGTGGAAACCATGTGTTTGATGTATTTGATACCATTCCACTGATTCCATTCCAGACATTACCACAAGCCTGTCCTCCCCAATTAAGGTGTCACCAATCTCCTGTGCTACATACCCGGATGTCATACACACACATATTGACACATACGTTACATACACAAACATTGATTGTCTGATGGCAGACATTTGAAGGTCATGAGGACAGTGCAGTAACTGGGTCATCTAGCAGAGACCAGTCATTCTTTATGAGTTAGAAAGTGTGTGTGTTAGTGTGTGCATGCATGAGTGTTTGTGCCAGTGTCAGGGGAGTTCATTTGGGTTCGCTCTAAATTCAAATTTAATTCAATAAACCTACAACCTATGTGTTGGGTGCCCCCCTTTCTGGCAAAGCCACATTTACTCTGTTTAAATCAATATTGGTTTGTTGAATGGAGCTGGAGATGGTGAGGCTGCTGTGTGGAAGCAAAGGGACCAACGTGACTAACCCTAATGCTGCTAGTCGGAAACAAGGATAAGAAGGAAAAGCCTAGAAGACAAAATGGCTGCCCTACCCCTATCCACAGGGGGAGAGGAAGAAGCATTGTAGCCCATAATGTCTGCCCTATCCCTAGTAACCACAGATGAGAGGAAGAAGCACTGTAGCCCATAATGTCTGCCCTATCCCTAGTAACCACAGAGGAGAGGAAGAAGCACTGTAGCCCATAATATCTGCCCTATCCCTAGTAACCACAGAGGAGAAGAAGAAGCACTGTAGCCCATAATATCTGCCCTATCCCTAGTAACCACAGAGGAGAGGAAGAAGCACTGTAGCCCATAATGTCTGCCCTATCCCTAGTAACCACAGAGGAGAAGAAGAAGCACTGTAGCCCATAATGTCTGCCCTATCCCTAGTAACCACAGAGGAGAGGAAGAAGCACTGTAGCCCATAATGTCTGCCCTATCCCTAGTAACCACAGAGGAGAGGAAGAAGCACTGTAGCCCATAATGTCTGCCCTATCCCTAGTAACCACAGAGGAGAGGAAGAAGCACTGTAGCCCATAATGTCTGCCCTATCCCTAGTAACCACAGAGGAGAGGAAGAAGCACTGTAGCCCATAATGTCTGCCCTATCCCTAGTAACCACAGAGGAGAAGAAGAAGCACTGTAGCCCATAATATCTGCCCTATCCCTAGTAACCACAGAGGAGAGGAAGAAGCACTGTAGCCCATAATGTCTGCCCTATCCCTAGTAACCACAGAGGAGAAGAAGAAGCACTGTAGCCCATAATGTCTGCCCTATCCCTAGTAACCACAGAGGAGAGGAAGAAGCACTGTAGCCCATAATGTCTGCCCTATCCCTAGTAACCACAGAGGAGAGGAAGAAGCACTGTAGCCCATAATGTCTGCCCTATCCCTAGTAACCACAGACGAGAAGAAGAAGCACTGTGGCCAGTAATGGTTGCCAAGCTGAACTGGAGGCTAGCTGGGTCACGTATAGTGTGCAGTTTCCAGCTTGGTAAGGTTAAAACCTATCCAGCTGAGGAAACTGGCCACTGTTGTGCTTCTGCTTACCTGACAGTAAGGGTGTCTAGGCTTATACTCCCAGATGCAGCTGCTTCTCGCTCTCTGCAGGTGAAAACCACATCTCAACAGTGTGTGTGTGTGTGTGTGTGTGTGTGTGTGTGTGTGTGTGTGTGTGTGTGTGTGTGTGTGTGTGTGTGTGTGTGTGTGTGTGTGTGTGTGTGTGTGTGCGTGTGTGTACGTGTGTGTACGTGTGTGTACGTGTGTGTGTGTGTGTGTCTGACAGACAGACAGACACATTCTATAGACAGACAGACTAATGGACTGAGACAGACTGACACACAGCTAGCCAGGGTTAGGGCTTAAGGTTAGGGCCAGTCTAAGGTTAGAGGTCAGGGGTTATAGGTCTGGAGTTAGTTACCTGACAGATAATGTTGTCATAGTAAGCCAGATTGTGAGCGTGGGGTTGAGGGGGGGGCGGGGGGGAGTCACACAACTTCCTTACGTTGGCATGGGAACCATCTTGCGCCGTGGAAACAGAGAAGCCATCAGTCTGCATCTCGCTGTGTGGACGGTATATACTGGAGCGAGGGAAGGAGGAGAGGACAGAGGGATGGGACAGAGGTGTGGGACAGAGGTGTGGGACAGAGGTGTGGGACAGAGGGATGGGACAGAGGTGTGGGACAGAGGTGTGGGACAGAGGGATGGGACAGAGGGATGGGACAGAGGTGTGGGACAGAGGGATGGGACAGAGGTGTCGGACAGAGGGATGGGACAGAGGTGTGGGACAGAGGGATGGGACAGAGGGATGGGACAGAGGGATGGAGAAGAGGTGTGGGACAGAGGTGTGGGACAGAGGGATGGGACAGAGGGATGGGACAGAGGGATGGGACAGAGGGATGGGACAGAGGTGTGGGACAGAGGGATTGGATAGAGGTGTGGGACAGAGGGATGGGACAGAGGTGTGGGACAGAGGGATGGGACAGAGGGATGGAGAAGAGGTGTGGGACAGAGGGATGGGACAGAGGGATGGGACAGAAGTGTTGGACAGAGGGATGGAGAAGAGGTGTGGGAAAGAGGGATGGGACAGAGGGATGGGACAGAGGGATGGAGAAGAGGTGTGGGACATAGGGGTGGGACAGAGGTGTGGGACAGAGGGATGGGACAGAGGTGTGGGACAGAGGTGTGGGACAGAGGGATGGAGAAGAGGTGTGGGACAGAGGTGTGGGACAGAGGGATGGAGAAGAGGTGTGGGACAGAGGGATGGAGAAGAGGTGTGGGACAGAGGGATGGAGAAGAGGTGTGGGACAGAGGTGTGGGACAGAGGGATGGAGAAGAGGTGTGGGACAGAGGTGTGGAACAGAGGGATGGGACAGAGGGATGGAGAAGAGGTGTGGGACAGAGGGGTGGGACAGAGGTGTGGGACAGAGGTGTGGGACAGAGGGATGGGATGGAGAAGAGTTGTGGGACAGAGGTGTTGGACAGAGGGATGGGACAGATGGATGGAGAAGAGGTGTGGGACAGAGGTGTGGGACAGAGGTGTGGGACAGAGGGATGGAGAAGAGGTGTGGGACAGAGGGATGGAGAAGAGGTGTGGGACAGAGGTGTGGGACAGAGGGATGGGACAGAGGGATGGGACAGAGGGATGGAGAAGAGGTGTGGGACAGAGGTGTGGGACAGAGGGATGGGACAGAGGTGTGGGACAGAGGGATGGGACAGAGGTGTGCGACAGAGGGATGGAGAAGAGGTGTGGGACAGAGGGATGGGACAGAGGGATGGAGAAGAGGTGTGGGACAGAGGGATGGGACAGAGGTGTGGGACAGAGGTGTGGGACAGAGGGATGGGACAGAGGGATGGAGAAGAGGTGTGGGACAGAGGTGTGGGACAGAGGGATGGAGAAGAGGTGTGGGACAGAGGGATGGGACAGAGGGATGGAGAAGAGGTGTGGGACAGAGGGATGGAGAAGAGGTGTGGGACAAAGGGATGGGACAGAGGGATGGAGAAGAGGTGTGGGACAGAGGGATGGAGAAGAGGTGTGGGACAGAGGGATGGGACAGAGGGATGGAGAAGAGGTGTGGGACAGAGGGATGGAGAAGAGGTGTGGGACAGAGGGATGGGACAGAGGGATGGAGAAGAGGTGTGGGACAGAGGTGTGGGACAGAGGGATGGGACAGAGGTGTGGGACAGAGGGATGGGACAGAGGTGTGCGACAGAGGGATGGAGAAGAGGTGTGGGACAGAGGGATGGGACAGAGGGATGGAGAAGAGGTGTGGGACAGAGGGATGGGACAGAGGGATGGGACATAGGTGTGGGACAGAGGTGTGGGACAGAGGTGTGGGACAGAGGGATGGAGAAGAGGTGTGGGACAGAGGGATGGGACAGAGGGATGGAGAAGAGGTGTGGGACAGAGGGATGGAGAAGAGGTGTGGGACAAAGGGATGGGACAGAGGGATGGAGAAGAGGTGTGGGACAGAGGGATGGAGAAGAGGTGTGGGACAGAGGGATGGAGAAGAGGTGTGGGACAGAGGGATGGAGAAGAGGTGTGGGACAGAGGTGTGGGACAGAGGGATGGAGAAGAGGTGTGGGACAGAGGTGTGGGACAGAGGGATGGAGAAGAGGTGTGGGACAGAGGGATGGGACAGAGGGATGGAGAAGAGGTGTGGGACAGAGGTGTGGGACAGAGGGATGGAGAAGAGGTGTGGGACAGAGGTGTGGGACAGAGGGATGGAGAAGAGGTGTGGGACGGAGGGATGGGACAGAGGGATGGAGAAGTGGTGTGGGACAGAGGTGTGGGACAGAGGGATGGAGAAGAGGTGTGGGACAGAGGTGTGGGACAGAGGGATGGAGAAGAGGTGTGGGACAGAGGGATGGGACAGAGGTGTGGGACAGAGGGATGGAGAAGAGGTGTGGGACAGAGGGATGGGACAGAGGGATGGACAGAGGTGTGGGACAGAGGTGTGGGACAGAGGGATGGAGAAGAGGTGTGGGACAGAGGTGTGGGACAGAGGGATGGAGAAGAGGTGTGGGACAGAGGTGTGGGACAGAGGGATGGGACAGAGGGATGGAGAAGAGGTGTGGGACAGAGGGATGGGACAGAGGGATGGAGAAGAGGTGTGGGACAGAGGGATGGAGAAGAGGTGTGGGACAGAGGGATGGGACAGAGGGATGGACAGAGGTGTGGGACAGAGGGATGGGACAGAGGGATGGGACAGAGGGATGGAGAAGAGGTGTGGGACAGAAGGATGGAGAAGAGGTGTGGGACAGAGGGATGGAGAAGAGGTGTGGGACAGAGGTGTGGGACAGAGGGATGGGACAGAGGGATGGGACATAGGGATGGACAGAGGTGTGGGACAGAGGGATGGGACATAGGGATGGAGAAGAGGTGTGGGACAGAGGTGTGGGACAGAGGGATGGGACATAGGGATGGAGAAGAGGTGTGGGACAGAGGTGTGGGACAGAGGTGTGGGACAGAGGGATGGGACAGGGATGGAGAAGAGGTGTGGGACGGAGGGATGGAGAAGAGGTGTGGGACAGAAGTGTGGGACAGAGGTGTGGGACAGAGGTGTGGGACAGAGGGATGGGACAGAGGGTTGGAGAAGAGGTGTGGGACGGAGGGATGGGACAGAGGGATGGAGAAGAGGTGTGGGACAGAAGTGTGGGACAGAGGTGTTGGACAGAGGGATGGGACATAGGGATGGAGAAGAGGTGTGGGACGGAGGGATGGGACAGAGGGATGGAGAAGAGGTGTGGGACAGAGGGATGGAGAAGAGGTGTGGGACAGAAGTGTGGGACAGAGGTGTGGGACAGAGGGATGGGACAGAGGGATGGGACATAGGGATGGACAGAGGTGTGGGACAGAGGGATGGAGAAGAGGTGTGGGACAGAGGTGTGGGACAGAGGGATGGGACATAGGGATGGAGAAGAGGTGTGGGACAGAGATGTGGGAATGAGGTGTGGGACAGAGGGATGGAGAAGAGGTGTGGGACAGAGGTGTGGGACAGAGGGATGGAGAAGAGGTGTGGGACAGAGGTGTGGGACAGAGGGATGGAGAAGAGGTGTGGGACAGAGGGATGGGACAGAGGGATGGAGAAGAGGTGTGGGACAGAGGTGTGGGACAGAGGGATGGAGAAGAGGTGTGGGACAGAGGTGTGGGACAGAGGGATGGAGAAGAGGTGTGGGATGGAGGGATGGGACAGAGGGATGGAGAAGTGGTGTGGGACAGAGGTGTGGGACAGAGGGATGGAGAAGAGGTGTGGGACAGAGGTGTGGGACAGAGGGATGGAGAAGAGGTGTGGGACAGAGGGATGGGACAGAGGGATGGAGAAGAGGTGTGGGACAGAGGGATGGAGAAGAGGTGTGGGACAGAGGGATGGGACAGAGGGATGGACAGAGGTGTGGGACAGAGGGATGGAGAAGAGGTGTGGGACAGAGGTGTGGGACAGAGGGATGGAGAAGAGGTGTGGGACAGAGGTGTGGTACAGAGGGATGGGACAGAGGGATGGAGAAGAGGTGTGGGACAGAGGGATGGGACAGAGGGATGGGACAGAGGGATTTTCATTGACGTGACAAACGTGTCATGTACAAGACTATTATACTGTCAAATATGATTTTTTTAAATAAATAAGGCCTCTCTCTCTCCCCCTTTCTCTCTCTCTGAATGTAATGGTCAAACCCTCGGACTGAACAACATGTTATCTAAGAGACACACACACTGTCAGGCTGGTCTACTTTCAGCTGAGGAACAGTTATTACTGCTGTATAAATGTCTGGCCTTCCTCACAAGTTTCACCATAACTCTCTGTATCTCTCTTTCTCTGTATCTCTCTTCCACTCTCTTTCTCTGTATCTCTCTTACCCTCTCTTTCTCTGTATCTCTCTTCCCCTCTCTTTCTCTGTATCTCTCTTCCCCTCTCTTTCTCTCCATCTCTCTTCCCCTCTCTTTCTCTGTATCTCTCTTCCCCTCGCTTTCTCTCCATCTCTCTTCCCCTCTCGTTCTTTGTATCTCTCTTTCTCTGTATATCTATTCCCCTCTCTTTCTCTCCATCTCTCTTCCCCTCTCGTTCTCTGTATCTCTCTTTCTCTATATCTCTCTTTCTCTTCATCTCTCTTCCCCTCTCTTTCTCTGCATCTCTCTTCATCTCTCTTTCTCTGTATCTCTCTTCCCCTCTCTTTCTCTGTATCTCTCTTCCCCTCTCTTTCTCTGTATCTCTCTTTCTCTGTATCTCTCTTCCCCTCTCTTTCTCTGTATCTCTCTTCCGCTCTCTTTCTCTGTATCTCTAATCCCCTCTCTTTCTCTGTATCTCTCTTCCCCTCTCTTTCTCTGTATCTCTCTTCCCCTCTCTTTCTCTGTATCTCTCTTCATCTCTCTTTCTCTGTATCTCTCTTCCCCTCTCTTTCTCTGTATCTCTCTTCCCCTCTCTTTCTCTGCATCTCTCTTCATCTCTCTTTCTCTGTATCTCTCCTCCCCTCTCTTTCTCTGTATCTCTCTTCCCCTCTCTTTCTCTGCATCTCTCTTCATCGCTTTTTCTCTGTATCTCTCTTCCCCTCTCTTTCTCTGTATCTCTCTTCCCCTCTCTTTCTCTGCATCTCTCTTCCCCTCTCTTTCTCTGTATCTCTCTTCCCCTCTCTTTCTCTGCATCTCTCTTCATCTCTCTTTCTCTGTATCTCTCTTCCCCTCTCTTTCTCTGTATCTCTCTTCCCCTCTCTTTCTCTGCATCTCTCTTCCCCTCTCTTTCTCTGTATCTCTCTTCCCCTCTCTTTCTCTGCATCTCTCTTTCTCTGTCTCTCTCTATCTCTCTTTCTCTGTGTCTCTCTTTCTCTGTATCTCTCTTTCTCTGTATCTCTCTTCCCCTCTCTTTCTCTGTATCTCTCTTCCCCTCTCTTTCTCTGTGTCTCTCTTTCTCTGTATCTCTCTTCCCCTCTCTTTCTCTGTATCTCTCTTCCCCTCTCTTTCTCTGTATCTCTCTTCCCCTCTCTTTCTCTGTGTCTCTCTTTCTCTGTATCTCTCTTCCCCTCTCTTTCTCTGTGTCTCTCTTTCTCTGTATCTCTCTTCCCCTCTCTTTCTCTGCATCTCTCTTCATCGCTCTTTCTCTGTATCTCTCTTCCGCTCTCTTTCTCTGTATCTCTAATCCCCTCTCTTTCTCTGTATCTCTCTTCCCCTCTCTTTCTCTGTATCTCTCTTCCCCTCTCTTTCTCTGCATCTCTCTTTCTCTGTCTCTCTCTATCTCTCTTTCTCTGTGTCTCTCTTTCTCTGTATCTCTCTTTCTCTGTATCTCTCTTCCCCTCTCTTTCTCTGTATCTCTCTTCCCCTCTCTTTCTCTGTATCTCTCTTCCCTTCTCTTTCTCTGTGTCTCTCTTTCTCTGTATCTCTCTTCCCCTCTCTTTCTCTGTATCTCTCTTCCCCTCTCTTTCTCTGTATCTCTCTTCCCCACTCTTTCTCTGTGTCTCTCTTTCTCTGTATCTCTCTTCCCCTCTCTTTCTCTGTATCTCTCTTTCTCTGTATCTCTCTTCCCCTCTCTTTCTCTGTATCTCTCTTTCTCTGTGTCTCTCTTTCTCTGTATCTCTCTTCCCCTCTCTTTCTCTGTATCTCTCTTCCCCTCTCTTTCTCTGTATCTCTCTTCCCTTCTCTTTCTCTGTGTCTCTCTTTCTCTGTATCTCTCTTGCCCTCTCTTTCTCTGTATCTCTCTTCGCCTCTCTTTCTCTGTATCTCTCTTTCTCTCTTCCCGTCTCTTTCTCTGTATCTCTCTTTCTCTGTATTTCTCTTCCCCTCTCGTTCTTTGTATCTTTCTCCTGCTCTGTATCTCTGTTTCTCTGTATCTCTCTTCCCCTCTCTTTCTCTGTGTCTCTCTTTCTCTGTATCTCTCTTCCCCTCTCTTTCTCTGCATCTCTCTTCATCGCTCTTTCTCTGTATCTCTCTTCCGCTCTCTTTCTCTGTATCTCTAATCCCCTCTCTTTCTCTGTATCTCTCTTCCCCTCTCTTTCTCTGTATCTCTCTTCCCCTCTCTTTCTCTGCATCTCTCTTTCTCTGTCTCTCTCTATCTCTCTTTCTCTGTGTCTCTCTTTCTCTGTATCTCTCTTTCTCTGTATCTCTCTTCCCCTCTCTTTCTCTGTATCTCTCTTCCCCTCTCTTTCTCTGTATCTCTCTTCCCTTCTCTTTCTCTGTGTCTCTCTTTCTCTGTATCTCTCTTCCCCTCTCTTTCTCTGTATCTCTCTTCCCCTCTCTTTCTCTGTATCTCTCTTCCCCACTCTTTCTCTGTGTCTCTCTTTCTCTGTATCTCTCTTCCCCTCTCTTTCTCTGTGTCTCTCTTTCTCTGTATCTCTCTTCCCCTCTCTTTCTCTGTATCTCTCTTTCTCTGTGTCTCTCTTTCTCTGTATCTCTCTTCCCCTCTCTTTCTCTGTATCTCTCTTCCCCTCTCTTTCTCTGTATCTCTCTTCCCTTCTCTTTCTCTGTGTCTCTCTTTCTCTGTATCTCTCTTGCCCTCTCTTTCTCTGTATCTCTCTTCGCCTCTCTTTCTCTGTATCTCTCTTTCTCTCTTCCCGTCTCTTTCTCTGTATCTCTCTTTCTCTGTATTTCTCTTCCCCTCTCGTTCTTTGTATCTTTCTCCTGCTCTGTATCTCTGTTTCTCTGTATCTCTCTTCCCCTCTCTTTCTCTGTATCTCTCTTTCTCTGTATCTCTCTTCCCCTCTCTTTCTCTGTATCTCTCTTCCCCTCTCTTTCTCTCCATCTCTCTTCCCCTCTTGTTCTCTGTATCTCTCTTTCTCTGTAACTCTATTCTCCTCTCTTTCTCTGTATCTCTCTTTCTCTTCATCTCTCTTCCCCTCTCTTTCTCTGCATCTCTCTTCATCTCTATTTCTCTGTATCTCTCTTCCCCTCTCTTTCTGTATCTCTCTTTCTCTGTATCTCTCTTCCCCTCTCTTTCTCTATCTCTCTTCCCCTCTCTTTCTCTGTATCTCTCTTTCTCTGTATCTCTCGTCCCCTGTCGTTCTCTGTATCAATCTTTCTCTGTATCTCTCTTCCCCTCTCTTTCTCTGTATCTCTCTTCCCCTCTCTTTCTCTCTATCTCTCTTTCTCTGCATCTCTCTTCCCCTCTCTTTCTCTGTATCTCTCTCCCCCTCTCTTTCTCTTCATCTCTCTTCCCCTCTCTTTCTCTGCTTCTCTCTTCCCCTCTCTTTCTCTGTTTCTCTCTTCCCCTCTCTTTCTCTGTGTCTCTCTTCCCCTCTCTTTCTCTCCATCTCTCTTCCCCTCTCGTTCTCTGTATCTCTCTTTCTCTATATCTCTCTTTCTCTTCATCTCTCTTCCCCTCTCTCTCTCTGCATCTCTCTGCATCTCTCTTTCTCTGTATCTCTCTTCCCCTCTCTTTCTCTGTATCTCTCTTCCCCTCTCTTTCTCTGTATCTCTCTTTCTCTGTATCTCTCTTCCCCTCTCTTTCTCTGTATCTCTCTTCCCCTCTCTTTCTCTGTATCTCTAATCCCCTCTCTTTCTCTGTATCTCTCTTCCCCTCTCTTTCTCTGTATCTCTCTTCCCCTCTCTTTCTCTGTATCTCTCTTCATCTCTCTTTCTCTGTATCTCTCTTCCCCTCTCTTTCTCTGTATCTCTCTTCCCCTCTCTTTCTCTGCATCTCTCTTCATCTCTCTTTCTCTGTATCTCTCTTCCCCTCTCTTTCTCTGTATCTCTCTTCCCCTCTCTTTCTCTGTATCTCTCTTACCCTCTCTTTCTCTGTATCTCTCTTCCCCTCTCTTTCTCTGCATCTCTCTTCATCGCTTTTTCTCTGTATCTCTCTTCCCCTCTCTTTCTCTGTATCTCTCTTCCCCTCTCTTTCTCTGCATCTCTCTGTCTCTGTATCTCTAATCCCCTCTCTTTCTCTGTATCTCTCTTCCCCTCTCTTTCTCTGCATCTCTCTTCCCCTCTCTTTCTCTGTATCTCTCTTCCCCTCTCTTTCTCTGCATCTCTCTTTCTCTGTCTCTCTCTATCTCTCTTTCTCTGTGTCTCTCTTTCTCTGTATCTCTCTTTCTCTGTATCTCTCTTCCCCTCTCTTTCTCTGTATCTCTCTTCCCCTCTCTTTCTCTGTGTCTCTCTTTCTCTGTATCTCTCTTCCCCTCTCTTTCTCTGTATCTCTCTTCCCCTCTCTTTCTCTGTATCTCTCTTCCCCTCTCTTTCTCTGTGTCTCTCTTTCTCTGTATCTCTCTTCCCCTCTCTTTCTCTGTGTCTCTCTTTCTCTGTTTCTCTCTTCCCCTCTCTTTCTCTGCATCTCTCTTCATCGCTCTTTCTCTGTATTTCTCTTCCCCTCTCTTTCTCTGTATCTCTCTTCCCCTCTCTTTCTCTGTGTCTCTCTTTCTCTGTATCTCTATTCCCCTCTCTTTCTCTGTATCTCTCTTCCACTCTCTTTCTCTGTATCTCTCTTACCCTCTCTTTCTCTGTATCTCTCTTCCCCTCTCTTTCTCTGTATCTCTCTTCCCCTCTCTTTCTCTCCATCCCTCTTCCCCTCTCTTTCTCTGTATCTCTCTTCCCCTCGCTTTCTCTCCATCTCTCTTCCCCTCTCGTTCTTTGTATCTCTCTTTCTCTGTATATCTATTCCCCTCTCTTTCTCTCCATCTCTCTTCCCCTCTCGTTCTCTGTATCTCTCTTTCTCTATATCTCTCTTTCTCTTCATCTCTCTTCACCTCTCTTTCTCTGCATCTCTCTTCATCTCTCTTTCTCTGTATCTCTCTTCCCCTCTCTTTCTCTGTATCTCTCTTCCCCTCTCTTTCTCTGTATCTCTCTTTCTCTGTATCTCTCTTCCCCTCTCTTTCTCTGTATCTCTCTTCCCCTCTCTTTCTCTGTATCTCTCTTCATCTCTCTTTCTCTGTATCTCTCTTCCCCTCTCTTTCTCTGTATCTCTCTTCCCCTCTCTTTCTCTGCATCTCTCTTCATCTCTCTTTCTCTGTATCTCTCTTCCCCTCTCTTTCTCTGTATCTCTCTTTCTCTGCATCTCTCTTCATCGCTTTTTCTCTGTATCTCTCTTCCCCTCTCTTTCTCTGTATCTCTCTTCCCCTCTCTTTCTCTGCATCTCTCTTCCCCTCTCTTTCTCTGTATCTCTCTTCCCCTCTCTTTCTCTGCATCTCTCTTCATCTCTCTTTCTCTGTATCTCTCTTCCCCTCTCTTTCTCTGTATCTCTCTTCCCCTCTCTTTCTCTGTATCTCTCTTTCTCTGTATCTCTCGTCCCCTGTCGTTCTCTGTATCAATCTTTCTCTGTATCTCTCTTCCCCTCTCTTTCTCTGTATCTCTCTTCCCCTCTCTTTCTCTCTATCTCTCTTTCTCTGCATCTCTCTTCCCCTCTCTTTCTCTGTATCTCTCTTCCCCTCTCTTTCTCTGTATCTCTCTTCCCCTCTCTTTCTCTGCATCTCTCTTTCTCTGTATCTCTAATCCCCTCTCTTTCTCTGTATCTCTCTTCCCCTCTCTTTCTCTGCATCTCTCTTCCCCTCTCTTTCTCTGTATCTCTCTTCCCCTCTCTTTCTCTGCATCTCTCTTTCTCTGTCTCTCTCTATCTCTCTTTCTCTGTGTCTCTCTTTCTCTGTATCTCTCTTTCTCTGTATCTCTCTTCCCCTCTCTTTCTCTGTATCTCTCTTCCCCTCTCTTTCTCTGTGTCTCTCTTTCTCTGTATCTCTCTTCCCCTCTCTTTCTCTGTATCTCTCTTCCCCTCTCTTTCTCTGTATCTCTCTTCCCCTCTCTTTCTCTGTGTCTCTCTTTCTCTGTATCTCTCTTCCCCTCTCTTTCTCTGTGTCTCTCTTTCTCTGTTTCTCTCTTCCCCTCTCTTTCTCTGCATCTCTCTTCATCACTCTTTCTCTGTATTTCTCTTCCCCTCTCTTTCTCTGTATCTCTCTTCCCCTCTCTTTCTCTGTGTCTCTCTTTCTCTGTATCTCTCTTCCCCTCTCTTTCTCTGTATCTCTCTTCCACTCTCTTTCTCTGTATCTCTCTTACCCTCTCTTTCTCTGTATCTCTCTTCCCCTCTCTTTCTCTGTATCTCTCTTCCCCTCTCTTTCTCTCCATCCCTCTTCCCCTCTCTTTCTCTGTATCTCTCTTCCCCTCGCTTTCTCTCCATCTCTCTTCCCCTCTCGTTCTTTGTATCTCTCTTTCTCTGTATATCTATTCCCCTCTCTTTCTCTCCATCTCTCTTCCCCTCTCGTTCTCTGTATCTCTCTTTCTCTATATCTCTCTTTCTCTTCATCTCTCTTCCCCTCTCCTTCTCTGCATCTCTCTTCATCTCTCTTTCTCTGTATCTCTCTTCCCCTCTCTTTCTCTGTATCTCTCTTCCCCTCTCTTTCTCTGTATCTCTCTTTCTCTGTATCTCTCTTCCCCTCTCTTTCTCTGTATCTCTCTTCCGCTCTCTTTCTCTGTATCTCTAATCCCCTCTCTTTCTCTGTATCTCTCTTCCCCTCTCTTTCTCTGTATCTCTCTTCCCCTCTCTTTCTCTGTATCTCTCTTCATCTCTCTTTCTCTGTATCTCTCTTCCCCTCTCTTTCTCTGTATCTCTCTTCCCCTCTCTTTCTCTGCATCTCTCTTCATCTCTCTTTGTCTGTATCTCTCTTCCCCTCTCTCTGTATCTCTCTTTCTCTGCATCTCTCTTCATCGCTTTTTCTCTGTATCTCTCTTCCCCTCTCTTTCTCTGTATCTCTCTTCCCCTCTCTTTCTCTGCATCTCTCTTCCCCTCTCTTTCTCTGTATCTCTCTTCCCCTCTCTTTCTCTGCATCTCTCTTCATCTCTCTTTCTCTGTATCTCTCTTCCCCTCTCTTTCTCTGTATCTCTCTTCCCCTCTCTTTCTCTGTATCTCTCTTTCTCTGTATCTCTCGTCCCCTGTCGTTCTCTGTATCAATCTTTCTCTGTATCTCTCTTCCCCTCTCTTTCTCTGTATCTCTCTTCCCCTCTCTTTCTCTCTATCTCTCTTTCTCTGCATCTCTCTTCCCCTCTCTTTCTCTGTATCTCTCTCCCCCTCTCTTTCTCTTTATCTCTCTTCCCCTCTCTTTCTCTGCTTCTCTCTTCCCCTCTCTTTCTCTGTTTCTCTCTTCCCCTCTCTTTCTCTGTGTCTCTCTTCCCCTCTCTTTCTCTCCATCTCTCTTCCCCTCTCGTTCTCTGTATCTCTCTTTCTCTATATCTCTCTTTCTCTTCATCTCTCTTCCCCTCTCTTTCTCTGCATCTCTCTGCATCTCTCTTTCTCTGTATCTCTCTTCCCCTCTCTTTCTCTGTATCTCTCTTCCCCTCTCTTTCTCTGTATCTCTCTTTCTCTGTATCTCTCTTCCCCTCTCTTTCTCTGTATCTCTCTTCCCCTCTCTTTCTCTGTATCTCTAATCCCCTCTCTTTCTCTGTATCTCTCTTCCCCTCTCTTTCTCTGTATCTCTCTTCCCCTCTCTTTCTCTGTATCTCTCTTCATCTCTCTTTCTCTGTATCTCTCTTCCCCTCTCTTTCTCTGTATCTCTCTTCCCCTCTCTCTGTATCTCTCTTTCTCTGCATCTCTCTTCATCGCTTTTTCTCTGTATCTCTCTTCCCCTCTCTTTCTCTGTATCTCTCTTCCCCTCTCTTTCTCTGCATCTCTCTTCCCCTCTCTTTCTCTGTATCTCTCTTCCCCTCTCTTTCTCTGCATCTCTCTTCATCTCTCTTTCTCTGTATCTCTCTTCCCCTCTCTTTCTCTGTATCTCTCTTCCCCTCTCTTTCTCTGTATCTCTCTTTCTCTGTATCTCTCGTCCCCTGTCGTTCTCTGTATCAATCTTTCTCTGTATCTCTCTTCCCCTCTCTTTCTCTGTATCTCTCTTCCCCTCTCTTTCTCTCTATCTCTCTTTCTCTGCATCTCTCTTCCCCTCTCTTTCTCTGTATCTCTCTCCCCCTCTCTTTCTCTTTATCTCTCTACCCCTCTCTTTCTCTCTATCTCTCTTTCTCTGCATCTCTCTTCCCCTCTCTTTCTCTGTATCTCTCTCCCCCTCTCTTTCTCTGTATCTCTCTCCCCCTCTCTTTCTCTTTATCTCTCTACCCCTCTCTTTCTCTGCTTCTCTCTTCCCCTCTCTTTCTCTGTTTCTCTCTCCCCCTCTCTTTCTCTGTGTCTCTCTTCCCCTCTCTTTCTCTCCATCTCTCTTCCCCTCTCGTTCTCTGTATCTCTCTTTCTCTATATCTCTCTTTCTCTTCATCTCTCTTCCCCTCTCTTTCTCTGCATCTCTCTGCATCTCTCTTTCTCTGTATCTCTCTTCCCCTCTCTTTCTCTGTATCTCTCTTCCCCTCTCTTTCTCTGTATCTCTCTTTCTCTGTATCTCTCTTCCCCTCTCTTTCTCTGAATCTCTCTTCCCCTCTCTTTCTCTGTATCTCTAATCCCCTCTCTTTCTCTGTATCTCTCTTCCCCTCTCTTTCTCTGTATCTCTCTTCCCCTCTCTTTCTCTGTATCTCTCTTCATCTCTCTTTCTCTGTATCTCTCTTCCCCTCTCTTTCTCTGTATCTCTCTTCCCCTCTCTTTCTCTGCATCTCTCTTCATCTCTCTTTCTCTGTATCTCTCTTCCCCTCTCTTTCTCTGTATCTCTCTTCCCCTCTCTTTCTCTGTATCTCTCTTACCCTCTCTTTCTCTGTATCTCTCTTCCCCTCTCTTTCTCTGCATCTCTCTTCATCGCTTTTTCTCTGTATCTCTCTTCCCCTCTCTTTCTCTGTATCTCTCTTCCCCTCTCTTTCTCTGCATCTCTCTTTCTCTGTATCTCTAATCCCCTCTCTTTCTCTGTATCTCTCTTCCCCTCTCTTTCTCTGCATCTCTCTTCCCCTCTCTTTCTCTGTATCTCTCTTCCCCTCTCTTTCTCTGCATCTCTCTTTCTCTGTCTCTCTCTATCTCTCTTTCTCTGTGTCTCTCTTTCTCTGTATCTCTCTTTCTCTGTATCTCTCTTCCCCTCTCTTTCTCTGTATCTCTCTTCCCCTCTCTTTCTCTGTGTCTCTCTTTCTCTGTATCTCTCTTCCCCTCTCTTTCTCTGTATCTCTCTTCCCCTCTCTTTCTCTGTATCTCTTTTCCCCTCTCTTTCTCTGTGTCTCTCTTTCTCTGTATCTCTCTTCCCCTCTCTTTCTCTGTGTCTCTCTTTCTCTGTATCTCTCTTCCCCTCTCTTTCTCTGTATCTCTCTTCCCCTCTCTTTCTCTGTATCTCTCTTCCCCTCTCTTTCTCTGTATCTCTCTTCATCTCTCTTTCTCTGTATCTCTCTTCCCCTCTCTTTCTCTGTATCTCTCTTCCCCTCTCTTTCTCTGCATCTCTCTTCATCTCTCTTTCTCTGTATCTCTCTTCCCCTCTCTTTCTCTGTATCTCTCTTCCCCTCTCTTTCTCTGTATCTCTCTTACCCTCTCTTTCTCTGTATCTCTCTTCCCCTCTCTTTCTCTGCATCTCTCTTCATCGCTTTTTCTCTGTATCTCTCTTCCCCTCTCTTTCTCTGTATCTCTCTTCCCCTCTCTTTCTCTGCATCTCTCTTTCTCTGTATCTCTAATCCCCTCTCTTTCTCTGTATCTCTCTTCCCCTCTCTTTCTCTGCATCTCTCTTCCCCTCTCTTTCTCTGTATCTCTCTTCCCCTCTCTTTCTCTGCATCTCTCTTTCTCTGTCTCTCTCTATCTCTCTTTCTCTGTGTCTCTCTTTCTCTGTATCTCTCTTTCTCTGTATCTCTCTTCCCCTCTCTTTCTCTGTGTCTCTCTTTCTCTGTATCTCTCTTCCCCTCTCTTTCTCTGTATCTCTCTTCCCCTCTCTTTCTCTGTATCTCTCTTCCCCTCTCTTTCTCTGTGTCTCTCTTTCTCTGTATCTCTCTTCCCCTCTCTTTCTCTGTGTCTCTCTTTCTCTGTATCTCTCTTCCCCTCTCTTTCTCTGCATCTCTCTTCATCGCTCTTTCTCTGTATCTCTCTTCCCCTCTCTTTCTCTGTATTTCTCTTCCCCTCTCTTTCTCTGTATCTCTCTTCCCCTCTCTTTCTCTGTGTCTCTCTTTCTCTGTATCTCTCTTCCCCTCTCTTTCTCTGTGTCTCTCTTTCTCTGTATCTCTCTTCCCCTCTCTTTCTCTGTATCTCTCTTCCACTCTCTTTCTCTGTATCTCTCTTACCCTCTCTTTCTCTGTATCTCTCTTCCCCTCTCTTTCTCTGTATCTCTCTTCCCCTCTCTTTCTCTCCATCCCTCTTCCCCTCTCTTTCTCTGTATCTCTCTTCCCCTCGCTTTCTCTCCATCTCTCTTCCCCTCTCGTTCTTTGTATCTCTCTTTCTCTGTATATCTATTCCCCTCTCTTTCTCTCCATCTCTCTTCCCCTCTCGTTCTCTGTATCTCTCTTTCTCTATATCTCTCTTTCTCTTCATCTCTCTTCCCCTCTCTTTCTCTGCATCTCTCTTCATCTCTCTTTCTCTGTATCTCTCTTCCCCTCTCTTTCTCTGTATCTCTCTTCCCCTCTCTTTCTCTGTATCTCTCTTTCTCTGTATCTCTCTTCCCCTCTCTTTCTCTGTATCTCTCTTCCCCTCTCTTTCTCTGTATCTCTCTTCATCTCTCTTTCTCGGTATCTCTCTTCCCCTCTCTTTCTCTGTATCTCTCTTCCCCTCTCTTTCTCTGCATCTCTCTTCATCTCTCTTTCTCTGTATCTCTCTTCCCCTCTCTTTCTCTGTACCTCTCTTCCCCTCTCTTTCTCTGTATCTCTCTTCATCTCTCTTTCTCGGTATCTCTCTTCCCCTCTCTTTCTCTGTATCTCTCTTCCCCTCTCTTTCTCTGCATCTCTCTTCATCTCTCTTTCTCTGTATCTCTCTTCCCCTCTCTTTCTCTGTATCTCTCTTCCCCTCTCTTTCTCTGCATCTCTCTTCATCGCTTTTTCTCTGTATCTCTCTTCCCCTCTCTTTCTCTGTATCTCTCTTCCCCTCTCTTTCTCTGTATCTCTCTTCCCCTCTCTTTCTCTGCATCTCTCTTCCCCTCTCTTTCTCTGCATCTCTCTTCATCTCTCTTTCTCTGTATCTCTCTTCCCCTCTCTTTCTCTGTATCTCTCTTCCCCTCTCTTTCTCTGTATCTCTCTTTCTCTGTATCTCTCGTCCCCTGTCGTTCTCTGTATCAATCTTTCTCTGTATCTCTCTTCCCCTCTCTTTCTCTGTATCTCTCTCCCCCTCTCTTTCTCTTTATCTCTCTTCCCCTCTCTTCCTCTGCTTCTCTCTTCCCCTCTCTTTCTCTGTTTCTCTCTTCCCCTCTCTTTCTCTGTGTCTCTCTTCCCCTCTCTTTCTCTCCATCTCTCTTCCCCTCTCGTTCTCTGTATCTCTCTTTCTCTATATCTCTCTTTCTCTTCATCTCTCTTCCCCTCTCTTTCTCTGCATCTCTCTGCATCTCTCTTTCTCTGTATCTCTCTTCCCCTCTCTTTCTCTGTATCTCTCTTCCCCTCTCTTTCTCTGTATCTCTCTTTCTCTGTATCTCTCTTCCCCTCTCTTTCTCTGTATCTCTCTTCCCCTCTCTTTCTCTGTATCTCTAATCCCCTCTCTTTCTCTGTATCTCTCTTCCCCTCTCTTTCTCTGCATCTCTCTTCATCGCTTTTTCTCTGTATCTCTCTTCCCCTCTCTTTCTCTGTATCTCTCTTCCCCTCTCTTTCTCTGCATCTCTCTTTCTCTGTATCTCTAATCCCCTCTCTTTCTCTGTATCTCTCTTCCCCTCTCTTTCTCTGCATCTCTCTTCCCCTCTCTTTCTCTGTATCTCTCTTCCCCTCTCTTTCTCTGCATCTCTCTTTCTCTGTCTCTCTCTATCTCTCTTTCTCTGTGTCTCTCTTTCTCTGTATCTCTCTTTCTCTGTATCTCTCTTCCCCTCTCTTTCTCTGTGTCTCTCTTTCTCTGTATCTCTCTTCCCCTCTCTTTCTCTGTATCTCTCTTCCCCTCTCTTTCTCTGTATCTCTCTTCCCCTCTCTTTCTCTGTGTCTCTCTTTCTCTGTATCTCTCTTCCCCTCTCTTTCTCTGTGTCTCTCTTTCTCTGTATCTCTCTTCCCCTCTCTTTCTCTGCATCTCTCTTCATCGCTCTTTCTCTGTATCTCTCTTCCCCTCTCTTTCTCTGTATTTCTCTTCCCCTCTCTTTCTCTGTATCTCTCTTCCCCTCTCTTTCTCTGTGTCTCTCTTTCTCTGTATCTCTCTTCCCCTCTCTTTCTCTGTGTCTCTCTTTCTCTGTATCTCTCTTCCCCTCTCTTTCTCTGTATCTCTCTTCCACTCTCTTTCTCTGTATCTCTCTTACCCTCTCTTTCTCTGTATCTCTCTTCCCCTCTCTTTCTCTGTATCTCTCTTCCCCTCTCTTTCTCTCCATCCCTCTTCCCCTCTCTTTCTCTGTATCTCTCTTCCCCTCGCATTCTCTCCATCTCTCTTCCCCTCTCGTTCTTTGTATCTCTCTTTCTCTGTATATCTATTCCCCTCTCTTTCTCTCCATCTCTCTTCCCCTCTCGTTCTCTGTATCTCTCTTTCTCTATATCTCTCTTTCTCTTCATCTCTCTTCCCCTCTCTTTCTCTGCATCTCTCTTCATCTCTCTTTCTCTGTATCTCTCTTCCCCTCTCTTTCTCTGTATCTCTCTTCCCCTCTCTTTCTCTGTATCTCTCTTTCTCTGTATCTCTCTTCCCCTCTCTTTCTCTGTATCTCTCTTCCCCTCTCTTTCTCTGTATCTCTCTTCATCTCTCTTTCTCGGTATCTCTCTTCCCCTCTCTTTCTCTGTATCTCTCTTCCCCTCTCTTTCTCTGCATCTCTCTTCATCTCTCTTTCTCTGTATCTCTCTTCCCCTCTCTTTCTCTGTACCTCTCTTCCCCTCTCTTTCTCTGTATCTCTCTTCATCTCTCTTTCTCGGTATCTCTCTTCCCCTCTCTTTCTCTGTATCTCTCTTCCCCTCTCTTTCTCTGCATCTCTCTTCATCTCTCTTTCTCTGTATCTCTCTTCCCCTCTCTTTCTCTGTATCTCTCTTCCCCTCTCTTTCTCTGCATCTCTCTTCATCGCTTTTTCTCTGTATCTCTCTTCCCCTCTCTTTCTCTGTATCTCTCTTCCCCTCTCTTTCTCTGTATCTCTCTTCCCCTCTCTTTCTCTGCATCTCTCTTCCCCTCTCTTTCTCTGCATCTCTTTTCATCTCTCTTTCTCTGTATCTCTCTTCCCCTCTCTTTCTCTGTATCTCTCTTCCCCTCTCTTTCTCTGTATCTCTCTTTCTCTGTATCTCTCGTCCCCTGTCGTTCTCTGTATCAATCTTTCTCTGTATCTCTCTTCCCCTCTCTTTCTCTGTATCTCTCTCCCCCTCTCTTTCTCTTTATCTCTCTTCCCCTCTCTTCCTCTGCTTCTCTCTTCCCCTCTCTTTCTCTGTTTCTCTCTTCCCCTCTCTTTCTCTGTGTCTCTCTTCCCCTCTCTTTCTCTCCATCTCTCTTCCCCTCTCGTTCTCTGTATCTCTCTTTCTCTATATCTCTCTTTCTCTTCATCTCTCTTCCCCTCTCTTTCTCTGCATCTCTCTGCATCTCTCTTTCTCTGTATCTCTCTTCCCCTCTCTTTCTCTGTATCTCTCTTCCCCTCTCTTTCTCTGTATCTCTCTTTCTCTGTATCTCTCTTCCCCTCTCTTTCTCTGTATCTCTCTTCCCCTCTCTTTCTCTGTATCTCTAATCCCCTCTCTTTCTCTGTATCTCTCTTCCCCTCTCTTTCTCTGTATCTCTCTTCCCCTCTCTTTCTCTGCATCTCTCTTTCTCTGTATCTCTAATCCCCTCTCTTTCTCTGTATCTCTCTTCCCCTCTCTTTCTCTGCATCTCTCTTCCCCTCTCTTTCTCTGTATCTCTCTTCCCCTCTCTTTCTCTGCATCTCTCTTTCTCTGTCTCTCTCTATCTCTCTTTCTCTGTGTCTCTCTTTCTCTGTATCTCTCTTTCTCTGTATCTCTCTTCCCCTCTCTTTCTCTGTGTCTCTCTTTCTCTGTATCTCTCTTCCCCTCTCTTTCTCTGTATCTCTCTTCCCCTCTCTTTCTCTGTATCTCTCTTCCCCTCTCTTTCTCTGTGTCTCTCTTTCTCTGTATCTCTCTTCCCCTCTCTTTCTCTGTGTCTCTCTTTCTCTGTATCTCTCTTCCCCTCTCTTTCTCTGCATCTCTCTTCATCGCTCTTTCTCTGTATCTCTCTTCCCCTCTCTTTCTCTGTATTTCTCTTCCCCTCTCTTTCTCTGTATCTCTCTTCCCCTCTCTTTCTCTGTGTCTCTCTTTCTCTGTATCTCTCTTCCCCTCTCTTTCTCTGTGTCTCTCTTTCTCTGTATCTCTCTTCCCCTCTCTTTCTCTGTATCTCTCTTCCACTCTCTTTCTCTGTATCTCTCTTACCCTCTCTTTCTCTGTATCTCTCTTCCCCTCTCTTTCTCTGTATCTCTCTTCCCCTCTCTTTCTCTCCATCCCTCTTCCCCTCTCTTTCTCTGTATCTCTCTTCCCCTCGCTTTCTCTCCATCTCTCTTCCCCTCTCGTTCTTTGTATCTCTCTTTCTCTGTATATCTATTCCCCTCTCTTTCTCTCCATCTCTCTTCCCCTCTCGTTCTCTGTATCTCTCTTTCTCTATATCTCTCTTTCTCTTCATCTCTCTTCCCCTCTCTTTCTCTGCATCTCTCTTCATCTCTCTTTCTCTGTATCTCTCTTCCCCTCTCTTTCTCTGTATCTCTCTTCCCCTCTCTTTCTCTGTATCTCTCTTTCTCTGTATCTCTCTTCCCCTCTCTTTCTCTGTATCTCTCTTCCCCTCTCTTTCTCTGTATCTCTCTTCATCTCTCTTTCTCGGTATCTCTCTTCCCCTCTCTTTCTCTGTATCTCTCTTCCCCTCTCTTTCTCTGCATCTCTCTTCATCTCTCTTTCTCTGTATCTCTCTTCCCCTCTCTTTCTCTGTACCTCTCTTCCCCTCTCTTTCTCTGTATCTCTCTTCATCTCTCTTTCTCGGTATCTCTCTTCCCCTCTCTTTCTCTGTATCTCTCTTCCCCTCTCTTTCTCTGCATCTCTCTTCATCTCTCTTTCTCTGTATCTCTCTTCCCCTCTCTTTCTCTGTATCTCTCTTCCCCTCTCTTTCTCTGCATCTCTCTTCATCGCTTTTTCTCTGTATCTCTCTTCCCCTCTCTTTCTCTGTATCTCTCTTCCCCTCTCTTTCTCTGTATCTCTCTTCCCCTCTCTTTCTCTGCATCTCTCTTCCCCTCTCTTTCTCTGCATCTCTCTTCATCTCTCTTTCTCTGTATCTCTCTTCCCCTCTCTTTCTCTGTATCTCTCTTCCCCTCTCTTTCTCTGTATCTCTCTTTCTCTGTATCTCTCGTCCCCTGTCGTTCTCTGTATCAATCTTTCTCTGTATCTCTCTTCCCCTCTCTTTCTCTGTATCTCTCTCCCCCTCTCTTTCTCTTTATCTCTCTTCCCCTCTCTTCCTCTGCTTCTCTCTTCCCCTCTCTTTCTCTGTTTCTCTCTTCCCCTCTCTTTCTCTGTGTCTCTCTTCCCCTCTCTTTCTCTCCATCTCTCTTCCCCTCTCGTTCTCTGTATCTCTCTTTCTCTATATCTCTCTTTCTCTTCATCTCTCTTCCCCTCTCTTTCTCTGCATCTCTCTGCATCTCTCTTTCTCTGTATCTCTCTTCCCCTCTCTTTCTCTGTATCTCTCTTCCCCTCTCTTTCTCTGTATCTCTCTTTCTCTGTATCTCTCTTCCCCTCTCTTTCTCTGTATCTCTCTTCCCCTCTCTTTCTCTGTATCTCTAATCCCCTCTCTTTCTCTGTATCTCTCTTCCCCTCTCTTTCTCTGCATCTCTCTTCATCGCTTTTTCTCTGTATCTCTCTTCCCCTCTCTTTCTCTGTATCTCTCTTCCCCTCTCTTTCTCTGCATCTCTCTTTCTCTGTATCTCTAATCCCCTCTCTTTCTCTGTATCTCTCTTCCCCTCTCTTTCTCTGCATCTCTCTTCCCCTCTCTTTCTCTGTATCTCTCTTCCCCTCTCTTTCTCTGCATCTCTCTTTCTCTGTCTCTCTCTATCTCTCTTTCTCTGTGTCTCTCTTTCTCTGTATCTCTCTTTCTCTGTATCTCTCTTCCCCTCTCTTTCTCTGTGTCTCTCTTTCTCTGTATCTCTCTTCCCCTCTCTTTCTCTGTATCTCTCTTCCCCTCTCTTTCTCTGTATCTCTCTTCCCCTCTCTTTCTCTGTGTCTCTCTTTCTCTGTATCTCTCTTCCCCTCTCTTTCTCTGTGTCTCTCTTTCTCTGTATCTCTCTTCCCCTCTCTTTCTCTGCATCTCTCTTCATCGCTCTTTCTCTGTATCTCTCTTCCCCTCTCTTTCTCTGTATTTCTCTTCCCCTCTCTTTCTCTGTATCTCTCTTCCCCTCTCTTTCTCTGTGTCTCTCTTTCTCTGTATCTCTCTTCCCCTCTCTTTCTCTGTGTCTCTCTTTCTCTGTATCTCTCTTCCCCTCTCTTTCTCTGTATCTCTCTTCCACTCTCTTTCTCTGTATCTCTCTTACCCTCTCTTTCTCTGTATCTCTCTTCCCCTCTCTTTCTCTGTATCTCTCTTCCCCTCTCTTTCTCTCCATCCCTCTTCCCCTCTCTTTCTCTGTATCTCTCTTCCCCTCGCATTCTCTCCATCTCTCTTCCCCTCTCGTTCTTTGTATCTCTCTTTCTCTGTATATCTATTCCCCTCTCTTTCTCTCCATCTCTCTTCCCCTCTCGTTCTCTGTATCTCTCTTTCTCTATATCTCTCTTTCTCTTCATCTCTCTTCCCCTCTCTTTCTCTGCATCTCTCTTCATCTCTCTTTCTCTGTATCTCTCTTCCCCTCTCTTTCTCTGTATCTCTCTTCCCCTCTCTTTCTCTGTATCTCTCTTTCTCTGTATCTCTCTTCCCCTCTCTTTCTCTGTATCTCTCTTCCCCTCTCTTTCTCTGTATCTCTCTTCATCTCTCTTTCTCGGTATCTCTCTTCCCCTCTCTTTCTCTGTATCTCTCTTCCCCTCTCTTTCTCTGCATCTCTCTTCATCTCTCTTTCTCTGTATCTCTCTTCCCCTCTCTTTCTCTGTACCTCTCTTCCCCTCTCTTTCTCTGTATCTCTCTTCATCTCTCTTTCTCGGTATCTCTCTTCCCCTCTCTTTCTCTGTATCTCTCTTCCCCTCTCTTTCTCTGCATCTCTCTTCATCTCTCTTTCTCTGTATCTCTCTTCCCCTCTCTTTCTCTGTATCTCTCTTCCCCTCTCTTTCTCTGCATCTCTCTTCATCGCTTTTTCTCTGTATCTCTCTTCCCCTCTCTTTCTCTGTATCTCTCTTCCCCTCTCTTTCTCTGTATCTCTCTTCCCCTCTCTTTCTCTGCATCTCTCTTCCCCTCTCTTTCTCTGCATCTCTTTTCATCTCTCTTTCTCTGTATCTCTCTTCCCCTCTCTTTCTCTGTATCTCTCTTCCCCTCTCTTTCTCTGTATCTCTCTTTCTCTGTATCTCTCGTCCCCTGTCGTTCTCTGTATCAATCTTTCTCTGTATCTCTCTTCCCCTCTCTTTCTCTGTATCTCTCTCCCCCTCTCTTTCTCTTTATCTCTCTTCCCCTCTCTTCCTCTGCTTCTCTCTTCCCCTCTCTTTCTCTGTTTCTCTCTTCCCCTCTCTTTCTCTGTGTCTCTCTTCCCCTCTCTTTCTCTCCATCTCTCTTCCCCTCTCGTTCTCTGTATCTCTCTTTCTCTATATCTCTCTTTCTCTTCATCTCTCTTCCCCTCTCTTTCTCTGCATCTCTCTGCATCTCTCTTTCTCTGTATCTCTCTTCCCCTCTCTTTCTCTGTATCTCTCTTCCCCTCTCTTTCTCTGTATCTCTCTTTCTCTGTATCTCTCTTCCCCTCTCTTTCTCTGTATCTCTCTTCCCCTCTCTTTCTCTGTATCTCTAATCCCCTCTCTTTCTCTGTATCTCTCTTCCCCTCTCTTTCTCTGTATCTCTCTTCCCCTCTCTTTCTCTGTATCTCTCTTCATCTCTCTTTCTCTGTATCTCTCTTCCCCTCTCTTTCTCTGTATCTCTCTTCCCCTCTCTCTGTATCTCTCTTTCTCTGCATCACTCTTCATCGCTTTTTCTCTGTATCTCTCTTCCCCTCTCTTTCTCTGTATCTCTCTTCCCCTCTCTTTCTCTGCATCTCTCTTCCCCTCTCTTTCTCTGTATCTCTCTTCCCCTCTCTTTCTCTGCATCTCTCTTCATCTCTCTTTCTCTGTATCTCTCTTCCCCTCTCTTTCTCTGTATCTCTCTTCCCCTCTCTTTCTCTGTATCTCTCTTTCTCTGTATCTCTCGTCCCCTGTCGTTCTCTGTATCAATCTTTCTCTGTATCTCTCTTCCCCTCTCTTTCTCTGTATCTCTCTTCCCCTCTCTTTCTCTCTATCTCTCTTTCTCTGCATCTCTCTTCCCCTCTCTTTCTCTGTATCTCTCTCCCCCTCTCTTTCTCTTTATCTCTCTACCCCTCTCTTTCTCTCTATCTCTCTTTCTCTGCATCTCTCTTCCCCTCTCTTTCTCTGTATCTCTCTCCCCCTCTCTTTCTCTGTATCTCTCTCCCCCTCTCTTTCTCTTTATCTCTCTACCCCTCTCTTTCTCTGCTTCTCTCTTCCCCTCTCTTTCTCTGTTTCTCTCTTCCCCTCTCTTTCTCTGTGTCTCTCTTCCCCTCTCTTTCTCTCCATCTCTCTTCCCCTCTCGTTCTCTGTATCTCTCTTTCTCTATATCTCTCTTTCTCTTCATCTCTCTTCCCCTCTCTTTCTCTGCATCTCTCTGCATCTCTCTTTCTCTGTATCTCTCTTCCCCTCTCTTTCTCTGTATCTCTCTTCCCCTCTCTTTCTCTGTATCTCTCTTTCTCTGTATCTCTCTTCCCCTCTCTTTCTCTGAATCTCTCTTCCCCTCTCTTTCTCTGTATCTCTAATCCCCTCTCTTTCTCTGTATCTCTCTTCCCCTCTCTTTCTCTGTATCTCTCTTCCCCTCTCTTTCTCTGTATCTCTCTTCATCTCTCTTTCTCTGTATCTCTCTTCCCCTCTCTTTCTCTGTATCTCTCTTCCCCTCTCTTTCTCTGCATCTCTCTTCATCTCTCTTTCTCTGTATCTCTCTTCCCCTCTCTTTCTCTGTATCTCTCTTCCCCTCTCTTTCTCTGTATCTCTCTTACCCTCTCTTTCTCTGTATCTCTCTTCCCCTCTCTTTCTCTGCATCTCTCTTCATCGCTTTTTCTCTGTATCTCTCTTCCCCTCTCTTTCTCTGTATCTCTCTTCCCCTCTCTTTCTCTGCATCTCTCTTTCTCTGTATCTCTAATCCCCTCTCTTTCTCTGTATCTCTCTTCCCCTCTCTTTCTCTGCATCTCTCTTCCCCTCTCTTTCTCTGTATCTCTCTTCCCCTCTCTTTCTCTGCATCTCTCTTTCTCTGTCTCTCTCTATCTCTCTTTCTCTGTGTCTCTCTTTCTCTGTATCTCTCTTTCTCTGTATCTCTCTTCCCCTCTCTTTCTCTGTATCTCTCTTCCCCTCTCTTTCTCTGTGTCTCTCTTTCTCTGTATCTCTCTTCCCCTCTCTTTCTCTGTATCTCTCTTCCCCTCTCTTTCTCTGTATCTCTCTTCCCCTCTCTTTCTCTGTGTCTCTCTTTCTCTGTATCTCTCTTCCCCTCTCTTTCTCTGTGTCTCTCTTTCTCTGTATCTCTCTTCCCCTCTCTTTCTCTGTATCTCTCTTCCCCTCTCTTTCTCTGTATCTCTCTTCCCCTCTCTTTCTCTGTATCTCTCTTCATCTCTCTTTCTCTGTATCTCTCTTCCCCTCTCTTTCTCTGTATCTCTCTTCCCCTCTCTTTCTCTGCATCTCTCTTCATCTCTCTTTCTCTGTATCTCTCTTCCCCTCTCTTTCTCTGTATCTCTCTTCCCCTCTCTTTCTCTGTATCTCTCTTACCCTCTCTTTCTCTGTATCTCTCTTCCCCTCTCTTTCTCTGCATCTCTCTTCATCGCTTTTTCTCTGTATCTCTCTTCCCCTCTCTTTCTCTGTATCTCTCTTCCCCTCTCTTTCTCTGCATCTCTCTTTCTCTGTATCTCTAATCCCCTCTCTTTCTCTGTATCTCTCTTCCCCTCTCTTTCTCTGCATCTCTCTTCCCCTCTCTTTCTCTGTATCTCTCTTCCCCTCTCTTTCTCTGCATCTCTCTTTCTCTGTCTCTCTCTATCTCTCTTTCTCTGTGTCTCTCTTTCTCTGTATCTCTCTTTCTCTGTATCTCTCTTCCCCTCTCTTTCTCTGTGTCTCTCTTTCTCTGTATCTCTCTTCCCCTCTCTTTCTCTGTATCTCTCTTCCCCTCTCTTTCTCTGTATCTCTCTTCCCCTCTCTTTCTCTGTGTCTCTCTTTCTCTGTATCTCTCTTCCCCTCTCTTTCTCTGTGTCTCTCTTTCTCTGTATCTCTCTTCCCCTCTCTTTCTCTGCATCTCTCTTCATCGCTCTTTCTCTGTATCTCTCTTCCCCTCTCTTTCTCTGTATTTCTCTTCCCCTCTCTTTCTCTGTATCTCTCTTCCCCTCTCTTTCTCTGTGTCTCTCTTTCTCTGTATCTCTCTTCCCCTCTCTTTCTCTGTGTCTCTCTTTCTCTGTATCTCTCTTCCCCTCTCTTTCTCTGTATCTCTCTTCCACTCTCTTTCTCTGTATCTCTCTTACCCTCTCTTTCTCTGTATCTCTCTTCCCCTCTCTTTCTCTGTATCTCTCTTCCCCTCTCTTTCTCTCCATCCCTCTTCCCCTCTCTTTCTCTGTATCTCTCTTCCCCTCGCTTTCTCTCCATCTCTCTTCCCCTCTCGTTCTTTGTATCTCTCTTTCTCTGTATATCTATTCCCCTCTCTTTCTCTCCATCTCTCTTCCCCTCTCGTTCTCTGTATCTCTCTTTCTCTATATCTCTCTTTCTCTTCATCTCTCTTCCCCTCTCTTTCTCTGCATCTCTCTTCATCTCTCTTTCTCTGTATCTCTCTTCCCCTCTCTTTCTCTCTATCTCTCTTTCTCTGCATCTCTCTTCCCCTCTCTTTCTCTGTATCTCTCTCCCCCTCTCTTTCTCTTTATCTCTCTACCCCTCTCTTTCTCTCTATCTCTCTTTCTCTGCATCTCTCTTCCCCTCTCTTTCTCTGTATCTCTCTCCCCCTCTCTTTCTCTGTATCTCTCTCCCCCTCTCTTTCTCTTTATCTCTCTACCCCTCTCTTTCTCTGCTTCTCTCTTCCCCTCTCTTTCTCTGTTTCTCTCTTCCCCTCTCTTTCTCTGTGTCTCTCTTCCCCTCTCTTTCTCTCCATCTCTCTTCCCCTCTCGTTCTCTGTATCTCTCTTTCTCTATATCTCTCTTTCTCTTCATCTCTCTTCCCCTCTCTTTCTCTGCATCTCTCTGCATCTCTCTTTCTCTGTATCTCTCTTCCCCTCTCTTTCTCTGTATCTCTCTTCCCCTCTCTTTCTCTGTATCTCTCTTTCTCTGTATCTCTCTTCCCCTCTCTTTCTCTGAATCTCTCTTCCCCTCTCTTTCTCTGTATCTCTAATCCCCTCTCTTTCTCTGTATCTCTCTTCCCCTCTCTTTCTCTGTATCTCTCTTCCCCTCTCTTTCTCTGTATCTCTCTTCATCTCTCTTTCTCTGTATCTCTCTTCCCCTCTCTTTCTCTGTATCTCTCTTCCCCTCTCTTTCTCTGCATCTCTCTTCATCTCTCTTTCTCTGTATCTCTCTTCCCCTCTCTTTCTCTGTATCTCTCTTCCCCTCTCTTTCTCTGTATCTCTCTTACCCTCTCTTTCTCTGTATCTCTCTTCCCCTCTCTTTCTCTGCATCTCTCTTCATCGCTTTTTCTCTGTATCTCTCTTCCCCTCTCTTTCTCTGTATCTCTCTTCCCCTCTCTTTCTCTGCATCTCTCTTTCTCTGTATCTCTAATCCCCTCTCTTTCTCTGTATCTCTCTTCCCCTCTCTTTCTCTGCATCTCTCTTCCCCTCTCTTTCTCTGTATCTCTCTTCCCCTCTCTTTCTCTGCATCTCTCTTTCTCTGTCTCTCTCTATCTCTCTTTCTCTGTGTCTCTCTTTCTCTGTATCTCTCTTTCTCTGTATCTCTCTTCCCCTCTCTTTCTCTGTATCTCTCTTCCCCTCTCTTTCTCTGTGTCTCTCTTTCTCTGTATCTCTCTTCCCCTCTCTTTCTCTGTATCTCTCTTCCCCTCTCTTTCTCTGTATCTCTCTTCCCCTCTCTTTCTCTGTGTCTCTCTTTCTCTGTATCTCTCTTCCCCTCTCTTTCTCTGTGTCTCTCTTTCTCTGTATCTCTCTTCCCCTCTCTTTCTCTGTATCTCTCTTCCCCTCTCTTTCTCTGTATCTCTCTTCCCCTCTCTTTCTCTGTATCTCTCTTCATCTCTCTTTCTCTGTATCTCTCTTCCCCTCTCTTTCTCTGTATCTCTCTTCCCCTCTCTTTCTCTGCATCTCTCTTCATCTCTCTTTCTCTGTATCTCTCTTCCCCTCTCTTTCTCTGTATCTCTCTTCCCCTCTCTTTCTCTGTATCTCTCTTACCCTCTCTTTCTCTGTATCTCTCTTCCCCTCTCTTTCTCTGCATCTCTCTTCATCGCTTTTTCTCTGTATCTCTCTTCCCCTCTCTTTCTCTGTATCTCTCTTCCCCTCTCTTTCTCTGCATCTCTCTTTCTCTGTATCTCTAATCCCCTCTCTTTCTCTGTATCTCTCTTCCCCTCTCTTTCTCTGCATCTCTCTTCCCCTCTCTTTCTCTGTATCTCTCTTCCCCTCTCTTTCTCTGCATCTCTCTTTCTCTGTCTCTCTCTATCTCTCTTTCTCTGTGTCTCTCTTTCTCTGTATCTCTCTTTCTCTGTATCTCTCTTCCCCTCTCTTTCTCTGTGTCTCTCTTTCTCTGTATCTCTCTTCCCCTCTCTTTCTCTGTATCTCTCTTCCCCTCTCTTTCTCTGTATCTCTCTTCCCCTCTCTTTCTCTGTGTCTCTCTTTCTCTGTATCTCTCTTCCCCTCTCTTTCTCTGTGTCTCTCTTTCTCTGTATCTCTCTTCCCCTCTCTTTCTCTGCATCTCTCTTCATCGCTCTTTCTCTGTATCTCTCTTCCCCTCTCTTTCTCTGTATTTCTCTTCCCCTCTCTTTCTCTGTATCTCTCTTCCCCTCTCTTTCTCTGTGTCTCTCTTTCTCTGTATCTCTCTTCCCCTCTCTTTCTCTGTGTCTCTCTTTCTCTGTATCTCTCTTCCCCTCTCTTTCTCTGTATCTCTCTTCCACTCTCTTTCTCTGTATCTCTCTTACCCTCTCTTTCTCTGTATCTCTCTTCCCCTCTCTTTCTCTGTATCTCTCTTCCCCTCTCTTTCTCTCCATCCCTCTTCCCCTCTCTTTCTCTGTATCTCTCTTCCCCTCGCTTTCTCTCCATCTCTCTTCCCCTCTCGTTCTTTGTATCTCTCTTTCTCTGTATATCTATTCCCCTCTCTTTCTCTCCATCTCTCTTCCCCTCTCGTTCTCTGTATCTCTCTTTCTCTATATCTCTCTTTCTCTTCATCTCTCTTCCCCTCTCTTTCTCTGCATCTCTCTTCATCTCTCTTTCTCTGTATCTCTCTTCCCCTCTCTTTCTCTGTATCTCTCTTCCCCTCTCTTTCTCTGTATCTCTCTTTCTCTGTATCTCTCTTCCCCTCTCTTTCTCTGTATCTCTCTTCCGCTCTCTATCTCTGTATCTCTAATCCCCTCTCTTTCTCTGTATCTCTCTTCCCCTCTCTTTCTCTGTATCTCTCTTCCCCTCTCTTTCTCTGTATCTCTCTTCATCTCTCTTTCTCGGTATCTCTCTTCCCCTCTCTTTCTCTGTATCTCTCTTCCCCTCTCTTTCTCTGCATCTCTCTTCATCTCTCTTTCTCTGTATCTCTCTTCCCCTCTCTTTCTCTGTACCTCTCTTCCCCTCTCTTTCTCTGTATCTCTCTTCATCTCTCTTTCTCGGTATCTCTCTTCCCCTCTCTTTCTCTGTATCTCTCTTCCCCTCTCTTTCTCTGCATCTCTCTTCATCTCTCTTTCTCTGTATCTCTCTTCCCCTCTCTTTCTCTGTATCTCTCTTCCCCTCTCTTTCTCTGCATCTCTCTTCATCGCTTTTTCTCTGTATCTCTCTTCCCCTCTCTTTCTCTGTATCTCTCTTCCCCTCTCTTTCTCTGCATCTCTCTTCCCCTCTCTTTCTCTGTATCTCTCTTCCCCTCTCTTTCTCTGCATCTCTCTTCATCTCTCTTTCTCTGTATCTCTCTTCCCCTCTCTTTCTCTGTATCTCTCTTCCCCTCTCTTTCTCTGTATCTCTCTTTCTCTGTATCTCTCGTCCCCTGTCGTTCTCTGTATCAATCTTTCTCTGTATCTCTCTTCCCCTCTCTTTCTCTGTATCTCTCTTCCCCTCTCTTTCTCTCTATCTCTCTTTCTCTGCATCTCTCTTCCCCTCTCTTTCTCTGTATCTCTCTCCCCCTCTCTTTCTCTTTATCTCTCTTCCCTTCTCTTTCTCTGCTTCTCTCTTCCCCTCTCTTTCTCTGTTTCTCTCTTCCCCTCTCTTTCTCTGTGTCTCTCTTCCCCTCTCTTTCTCTCCATCTCTCTTCCCCTCTCATTCTCTGTATCTCTCTTTCTCTATATCTCTCTTTCTCTTCATCTCTCTTCCCCTCTCTTTCTCTGCATCTCTCTGCATCTCTCTTTCTCTGTATCTCTCTTCCCCTCTCTTTCTCTGTATCTCTCTTCCCCTCTCTTTCTCTGTATCTCTAATCCCCTCTCTTTCTCTGTATCTCTCTTCCCCTCTCTTTCTCTGTATCTCTCTTCCCCTCTCTTTCTCTGTATCTCTCTTCCCCTCTCTTTCTCTGTATCTCTCTTCATCTCTCTTTCTCTGTATCTCTCTTCCCCTCTCTTTCTCTGTATCTCTCTTCCCCTCTCTTTCTCTGCATCTCTCTTCATCTCTCTTTCTCTGTATCTCTCTTCCCCTCTCTTTCTCTGTATCTCTCTTACCCTCTCTTTCTCTGTATCTCTCTTCCCCTCTCTTTCTCTGCATCTCTCTTCATCGCTTTTTCTCTGTATCTCTCTTCCCCTCTCTTTCTCTGTATCTCTCTTCCCCTCTCTTTCTCTGCATCTCTCTTTCTCTGTATCTCTAATCCCCTCTCTTTCTCTGTATCTCTCTTCCCCTCTCTTTCTCTGCATCTCTCTTCCCCTCTCTTTCTCTGTATCTCTCTTCCCCTCTCTTTCTCTGCATCTCTCTTTCTCTGTCTCTCTCTATCTCTCTTTCTCTGTGTCTCTCTTTCTCTGTATCTCTCTTTCTCTGTATCTCTCTTCCCCTCTCTTTCTCTGTATCTCTCTTCCCCTCTCTTTCTCTGTGTCTCTCTTTCTCTGTATCTCTCTTCCCCTCTCTTTCTCTGTATCTCTCTTCCCCTCTCTTTCTCTGTATCTCTCTTCCCCTCTCTTTCTCTCTGTCTCTCTTTCTCTGTATCTCTCTTCCCCTCTCTTTCTCTGTGTCTCTCTTTCTCTGTATCTCTCTTCCCCTCTCTTTCTCTGCATCTCTCTTCATCGCTCTTTCTCTGTATCTCTCTTCCCCTCTCTTTCTCTGTATTTCTCTTCCCCTCTCTTTCTCTGTATCTCTCTTCCCCTCTCTTTCTCTGTGTCTCTCTTTCTCTGTATCTCTCTTCCCCTCTCTTTCTCTGTGTCTCTCTTTCTCTGTATCTCTCTTCCCCTCTCTTTCTCTGTATCTCTCTTCCACTCTCTTTCTCTGTATCTCTCTTACCCTCTCTTTCTCTGTATCTCTCTTCCCCTCTCTTTCTCTGTATCTCTCTTCCCCTCTCTTTCTCTGCATCTCTCTTCATCTCTCTTTCTCTGTATCTCTCTTCCCCTCTCTTTCTCTGTATCTCTCTTCCCCTCTCTTTCTCTGTATCGCTCTTCCCCTCTCTTTCTCTGCATCTCTCTTCATCTCTCTTTCTCTGTATCTCTCTTCCCCTCTCTTTCTCTGTATCTCTCTTCCCCTCTCTTTCTCTGCATCTCTCTTCATCGCTTTTTCTCTGTATCTCTCTTCCCCTCTCTTTCTCTGTATCTCTCTTCCCCTCTCTTTCTCTGCATCTCTCTTCCCCTCTCTTTCTCTGTATCTCTCTTCCCCTCTCTTTCTCTGCATCTCTCTTCATCTCTCTTTCTCTGTATCTCTCTTCCCCTCTCTTTCTCTGTATCTCTCTTCCCCTCTCTTTCTCTGTATCTCTCTTTCTCTGTATCTCTCGTCCCCTGTCGTTCTCTGTATCAATCTTTCTCTGTATCTCTCTTCCCCTCTCTTTCTCTGTATCTCTCTTCCCCTCTCTTTCTCTCTATCTCTCTTTCTCTGCATCTCTCTTCCCCTCTCTTTCTCTGTATCTCTCTCCCCCTCTCTTTCTCTTTATCTCTCTTCCCTTCTCTTTCTCTGCTTCTCTCTTCCCCTCTCTTTCTCTGTTTCTCTCTTCCCCTCTCTTTCTCTGTGTCTCTCTTCCCCTCTCTTTCTCTCCATCTCTCTTCCCCTCTCATTCTCTGTATCTCTCTTTCTCTATATCTCTCTTTCTCTTCATCTCTCTTCCCCTCTCTTTCTCTGCATCTCTCTGCATCTCTCTTTCTCTGTATCTCTCTTCCCCTCTCTTTCTCTGTATCTCTCTTCCCCTCTCTTTCTCTGTATCTCTAATCCCCTCTCTTTCTCTGTATCTCTCTTCCCCTCTCTTTCTCTGTATCTCTCTTCCCCTCTCTTTCTCTGTATCTCTCTTCCCCTCTCTTTCTCTGTATCTCTCTTCATCTCTCTTTCTCTGTATCTCTCTTCCCCTCTCTTTCTCTGTATCTCTCTTCCCCTCTCTTTCTCTGCATCTCTCTTCATCTCTCTTTCTCTGTATCTCTCTTCCCCTCTCTTTCTCTGTATCTCTCTTACCCTCTCTTTCTCTGTATCTCTCTTCCCCTCTCTTTCTCTGCATCTCTCTTCATCGCTTTTTCTCTGTATCTCTCTTCCCCTCTCTTTCTCTGTATCTCTCTTCCCCTCTCTTTCTCTGCATCTCTCTTTCTCTGTATCTCTAATCCCCTCTCTTTCTCTGTATCTCTCTTCCCCTCTCTTTCTCTGCATCTCTCTTCCCCTCTCTTTCTCTGTATCTCTCTTCCCCTCTCTTTCTCTGCATCTCTCTTTCTCTGTCTCTCTCTATCTCTCTTTCTCTGTGTCTCTCTTTCTCTGTATCTCTCTTTCTCTGTATCTCTCTTCCCCTCTCTTTCTCTGTATCTCTCTTCCCCTCTCTTTCTCTGTGTCTCTCTTTCTCTGTATCTCTCTTCCCCTCTCTTTCTCTGTATCTCTCTTCCCCTCTCTTTCTCTGTATCTCTCTTCCCCTCTCTTTCTCTCTGTCTCTCTTTCTCTGTATCTCTCTTCCCCTCTCTTTCTCTGTGTCTCTCTTTCTCTGTATCTCTCTTCCCCTCTCTTTCTCTGCATCTCTCTTCATCGCTCTTTCTCTGTATCTCTCTTCCCCTCTCTTTCTCTGTATTTCTCTTCCCCTCTCTTTCTCTGTATCTCTCTTCCCCTCTCTTTCTCTGTGTCTCTCTTTCTCTGTATCTCTCTTCCCCTCTCTTTCTCTGTGTCTCTCTTTCTCTGTATCTCTCTTCCCCTCTCTTTCTCTGTATCTCTCTTCCACTCTCTTTCTCTGTATCTCTCTTACCCTCTCTTTCTCTGTATCTCTCTTCCCCTCTCTTTCTCTGTATCTCTCTTCCCCTCTCTTTCTCTCCATCCCTCTTCCCCTCTCTTTCTCTGTATCTCTCTTCCCCTCGCTTTCTCTCCATCTCTCTTCCCCTCTCGTTCTTTATATCTCTCTTTCTCTGTATATCTATTCCCCTCTCTTTCTCTCCATCTCTCTTCCCCTCTCGTTCTCTGTATCTCTCTTTCTCTATATCTCTCTTTCTCTTCATCTCTCATCCCCTCTCTTTCTCTGCATCTCTCTTCATCTCTCTTTCTCTGTATCGCTCTTCCCCTATCTTTCTCTGTATCTCTCTTCCCCTCTCTTTCTCTGTATCTCTCTTTCTCTGTATCTCTCTTCCCCTCTCTTTCTCTGTATCTCTCTTCCGCTCTCTTTCTCTGTATCTCTAATCCCCTCTCTTTCTCTGTATCTCTCTTCCCCTCTCTTTCTCTGTATCTCTCTTCCCCTCTCTTTCTCTGTATCTCTCTTCATCTCTCTTTCTCTGTATCTCTCTTCCCCTCTCTTTCTCTGTATCTCTCTTCCCCTCTCTTTCTCTGCATCTCTCTACATCTCTCTTTCTCTGTATCTCTCTTCCCCTCTCTTTCTCTGTATCTCTCTTCCCCTCTCTTTCTCTGCATCTCTCTTCATCGCTTTTTCTCTGTATCTCTCTTCCCCTCTCTTTCTCTGTATCTCTCTTCCCCTCTCTTTCTCTGCATCTCTCTTCCCCTCTCTTTCTCTGTATCTCTCTTCCCCTCTCTTTCTCTGCATCTCTCTTCGTCTCTCTTTCTCTGTATCTCTCTTCCCCTCTCTTTCTCTGTATCTCTCTTCCCCTATCTTTCTCTGCATCTCTCTTCCCCTCTCTTTCTCTGTATCTCTCTTCCCCTCTCTTTCTCTGCATCTCTCTTTCTCTGTCTCTCTCTATCTCTCTTTCTCTGTGTCTCTCTTTCTCTGTATCTCTCTTTCTCTGTATCTCTCTTCCCCTCTCTTTCTCTGTATCTCTCTTCCGCTCTCTTTCTCTGTATCTCTAATCCCCTCTCTTTCTCTGTATCTCTCTTCCCCTCTCTTTCTCTGTATCTCTCTTCCCCTCTCTTTCTCTGTATCTCTCTTCATCTCTCTTTCTCTGTATCTCTCTTCCCCTCTCTTTCTCTGTATCTCTCTTCCCCTCTCTTTCTCTGTATCTCTCTTCATCTCGCTTTCTCTGTATCTCTCTTCCCCTCTCTTTCTCTGTATCTCTCTTCCCCTCTCTTTCTCTGCATCTCTCTTCATCTCTCTTTCTCTGTATCTCTCTTCCACTCTCTTTCTCTGTATCTCTCTTCCCCTCTCTTTCTCTGCATCTCTCTTTCTCTGTATCTCTAATCCCCTCTCTTTCTCTGTATCTCTCTTCCCCTCTCTTTCTCTGCATCTCTCTTCCCCTCTCTTTCTCTGTATCTCTCTTCCCCTCTCTTTCTCTGCATCTCTCTTTCTCTGTCTCTCTCTATCTCTCTTTCTCTGTGTCTCTCTTTCTCTGTATCTCTCTTTCTCTGTATCTCTCTTCCCCTCTCTTTCTCTGTATCTCTCTTCCCCTCTCTTTCTCTGTGTCTCTCCCTTCTCTGTATCTCTCTTCCCCTCTCTTTCTCTGTATCTCTCTTCCCCTCTCTTTCTCTGTATCTCTCTTCTCCTCTCTTTCTCTGTGTCTCTCTTTCTCTGTATCTCTCTTCCCCTCTCTTTCTCTGTGTCTCTCTTTCTCTGTATCTCTCTTCCCCTCTCTTTCTCTGTATCTCTCTTCCCCTCTCTTTCTCTGTATCTCTCTTCCCCTCTCTTTCTCTGTGTCTCTCTTTCTCTGTATCTCTCTTCCACTCTCTTTCTCTGTGTCTCTCTTTCTCTGTATCTCTCTTCCCCTCTCTTTCTCTGCATCTCTCTTCATCGCTCTTTCTCTGTATCTCTCTTCCCCTCTCTTTCTCTGTATTTCTCTCCCCCTCTCTTTCTCTGCATCTCTCTTTCTCTGTCTCTCTTCCCCTCTCTTTCTCTGTATTTCTCTTCCCCTCTCTTTCTCTATATGTCTCTTCCCCTCTCTTTCTCTGTGTCTCTCTTTCTCTGTATCTCTCTTCCCCTCTCTTTCTCTGTATCTCTCTTCCCCTCTCTTTCTCTCTTCCCCTCTCTTTCTCTGTGTCTCTCTTTCTCTGTATCTCTCTTCCCCTCTCTTTCTCTGTGTCTCTCTTTCTCTATATCTCTCTTCCCCTCTCTTTCTCTGTATCTCTCTTTCTCTGTGTCTCTCTTCCCCTCTCTTTCTCTGTATCTCTCTTCACCTCTCTTTCTCTGTATCTCTCTTCCCTTCTCTTTCTCTGTATCTCTCTTCCCCTCTCTTTCTCTGCATCTCTCTTCATCGCTTTTTCTCTGTATCTCTCTTCCCCTCTCTTTCTCTGTATCTCTCTTCCCCTCTCTTTCTCTGCATCTCTCTTTCTCTTTATCTCTAATCCCCTCTCTTTCTCTGTATCTCTCTTCCCCTCTCTTTCTCTGCATCTCTCTTCCCCTCTCTTTCTCTGTATCTCTCTTCCCCTCTCTTTCTCTGCATCTCTCTTTCTCTGTCTCTCTCTATCTCTCTTTCTCTGTGTCTCTCTTTCTCTGTATATCTCTTTCTCTGTATCTCTCTTCCCCTCTCTTTCTCTGTATCTCTCTTCCCCTCTCTTTCTCTGTGTCTCTCTTTCTCTGTATCTCTCTTCCCCTCTCTTTCTCTGTATCTCTCTTCCCCTCTCTTTCTCTGTATCTCTCTTCCCCTCTCTTTCTCTGTGTCTCTCTTTCTCTGTATCTCTCTTCCCCTCTCTTTCTCTGTGTCTCTCTTTCTCTGTATCTCTCTTCCCCTCTCTTTCTCTGCATCTCTCTTCATCGCTCTTTCTCTGTATCTCTCTTCCCCTCTCTTTCTCTGTATTTCTCTCCCCCTCTCTTTCTCTGCATCTCTCTTTCTCTGTCTCTCTCTATCTCTCTTTCTCTGTGTCTCTCTTTCTCTGTATCTCTCTTTCTCTGTATCTCTCTTCCCCTCTCTTTCTCTGTATCTCTCTTCCCCTCTCTTTCTCTGTATCTCTCTTCCCCTCTCTTTCTCTGTGTCTCTCTT